>NW_023276806.1:32044469-32103961 GCF_003668045.3 Cricetulus griseus
TTAACTAATCACAACAACACTGTGAAAGTTCCCACTTTCTCAGCCACTATCACTTTGCAATAACAAGCAGAGAGCTAAACAAACTGGGAGATCAACAACATTTTGTCGACACACCAAAACAGTGAAATTACAATGCAAACCCGTGTTCCTCGTGTGGAAAGTAAGGCAAATGGCTATAGCACATCATAGGTCACCAGAGCAGAAGTTGATGGCAGATACCTCCTCAAATCCAGTGTGAGTTAGGAAATCATAAATTTCGATGAATTAGGAAAGCTCATGGTAGATAATATTAGCAGATTTAAAAACTCCCTGGGAACATAACCTTTAGATTCTTCCAAACTTTGATGAATTTAACCTATCCCAGATCTGCTTTTCACTTATAACCATTGAATTTTGAGTAACTTTAGAAAGGCATTTATTTAGCTCACAGTTCTGTAGGTTCAAAGGCCAGCTGCAAGAATGACATATAATCATAGGTCACAGATGCTTCCTCTCCCCAAACTTCTCTCTGACATCATTATAGACATATTTGCTACAGGTCATTTAACCTAGCACCTATCCCTTTCAAAATGATTATAGGAAACTAAAGCAAATCCTGAACCACAGACATTTTGGGAATGTTGGAATTGTCAGACTAGGAATTGAAGGAAGGAAGGAAGGAAGGAAGGAAGGAAGGAAGGAAGGAAGGAAGGAAGGAAGTTTAATGGGAAATGGACACCATGCAAGAACAATGAGTGTTATAAACAGAGAGCTCAAAAGTCCAAGAAGGCAGAAAAGGAAATGGTAGTCATCATAGGCCTTGAGATGCCACCATGAAGAGCATACTGCACGGGCTCCACTCCTTGGAAGACTAGGCACAGCTGAGAATCATGGAATTTGGGGATATGACAACTGCTGTTCACAAAAACTGAATAGGGAAAAACAACAGAGAAAGTCAGAATATAATATCCAATAAACATGATATGGCCATGAAATATACAATATCCAGACAGGGAGAAAGCAGAAGAGAGAAGAATAGAGCTATGTTTGAAGCAACAAGGACTTAGGAGTTCCCAAAACAATTTGTCAAACATGTTGGCTCACAAAAATAAATAAAAAGGAAGGAAGCCCTCCCCATCCCCTCTCTGGTGGGCACCTTGACTGACAGGCATCGAGGTTAGGAAGTTCTCTAACATCTAAACAAAGCCAGTGAGAATGCAAGGAATAACTTAAAAGTGTAAACATAAAATGCTAGAGCTCTAGACCCTGCTAGATTTCCCTTCAA
This sequence comes from Cricetulus griseus, assembly GCF_003668045.3. Lineage (NCBI taxonomy): Eukaryota > Metazoa > Chordata > Mammalia > Rodentia > Cricetidae > Cricetulus > Cricetulus griseus. The sequence goes on from NW_023276806.1 coordinate 32,045,734, forward strand.
AAGTGATTAAGAAATAATTCAGTCTTTCTAGGACAGATGAAAAGTGGGACATTGTGTGTGTGTGTGTGTGTGTGTGTGTGTGTGTGTGTGTGTGTGTGTGTGTGTGTGTGTAGGACATGGCGGATGCAGCAGGGCACGAGGAACTGTTGAGCAAAATTCTTCAGGGGGAAAGACAATGGTAACAGCCTGAAACACAGCCAGGCATAGAGAAAGGAACAGCACCACCAAAGAAGGAATAAGTAAGGATGAGAAGTGCAGATTCATTCCACAGAAAGAATTTGTTCAACTGTCTATGCACACATGTACATGGGTAAAAGGGGAGCAGCAGTGTTCCTGAATGAGCGTGAGGTTGCAGGAAAGTACCTTTAAAAACATAGTGCACACAGGGTGTTGGTGGCATATGCCTTTAATCCCAGCACTCGGGAGGCAGAGCCAGGAGGAATTCTGTGAGTTCGAGACTAGCCTGGTCTACAAGAACTAAGTTCCAGGACAACGCTGTCTCGAAAAACCAGAAAAAAACAAAAAACAAAAAAACATAGTGCACATCTTCCCTTCAGCCACTTAAGTGCAATGCTTTGCACAATAGATGCTCAGAACAAGCTTGTTGAATGAAGAAATATTCCCGAGGACATGAGTGTGTTCACCTCAGTGTCACATGAGTGTCAGACATTCCATTGTTTTCTAATAACACCGATTGGATGAATGGCGGTTCTCACTCTCAGATATTCATTAAACCTCTGCTATGGGTTTTAAAAATATCCTAATTGATTTCAAAACTCCATATGTGCAGCCTGAAAAAACAAGATTCTTAACTAATCTTTTTATTTCTGATATTACCAATAAAAGTGTCTGTCTCAAGGAGTATGACTCAAAAATAATTTGTATTATCAATAAGGAAAAAATAACACATTTTCCTAATAACTAGGAACAACACAAACATTTTTATGATAAAAAATAAAATGGGAATGACAGCAGCAACATATAACATTCTCTTAAATTTTCAGTTTTGAAAATAGAGCTTTAATTATAGATTATAGATGTTTGAAGAAGGCTAAGGCATTTAATAAGCTGCCATTACATATTGAAGAAAATTTCTCATCTGGGTACACCAATACAAACACTTTAAATCGGAGAACTAAAGAAGACTTCATGCTCCAAGAGGTGTTTTTGCTATGGGGAAAGTGACCTTTTGTGCATTAGATGTAATAATAGTATTTTTCTCTAATAGTCTAAACACTTAAAATGTTTTTGTATTTATAAATGATACCAGGCGTTCCCATTAATTGTACTACAAGCCTTAAATAATGAAACTAGCTTTTCACCCTCCTAAAACAAAAAAGGACTTGAGAGATGTCTCAAGTTTCTCATGGAGTCTCACCAGTACATGCTATATAAAAAAGAAGGGGCTTAGCAGAATGACAATGAGGATGAAAATTAAAGTTTTCATTATTGACTCTTTTTCATAAATCTATTCAATTCCCTCTACTGAGTTTCTTAAGAAGATTGAAAATATTCATTCCAAGAGTTATTCTTTTACACATTTACCTATGGCTTACAGTGCTCCGACAAATCTGTATTGCAGTATATACATACTCAGTGCATGGTGTATGTACAACACATGTGTCTCCTGGCAGTTCCTGATGCACATATGTCTCACATGAAAAAGAGCAAAATATAACACCCAACACATGCCACTCTGTCATAACATTTTTTAATTTAAAATTTTAATTTTTTGAGAACCTCCTACATGTGTATGGTATTTACATCATTCCTATTCTTCCCTTTCCCTCTCCTATTCCCTTGTATTCCCATGCTCCCTCTTCATCCATGACCTCATCTTCAGTTATTACTGCTACATAAACGAATGTATGTATACATATACACACAACCTTCTAAGTCCATCTAATGTTGCTCATTTTTAGGCTGACCATTTGGAATGTGAAAACCTAGATCAGGTGACTTGTCCCTACAGAAAGCTGATTCTCCTTCTCCTAGCATTCAATTCATTGCCTACGGCTCTTCATCTAGGGGTGTGACCTGGTGAAACAGCCCTCATTCACTTTAGAATGTCAATTGGTGTTACCATTATGCAGGTGTTGTTTAGGCAAGCATGCTGTTGAGATTTCATGGGTGTAGCTTCTCCATCATGTCTAGAAGACACTATTCTGCAGCTGTCCCTTTGGTTCCTACAACCTTTCTACACCATCTTTCACATTTTTTTCTGAACTTTAGGTGTTAGAGTGGGTTATAGGTGTTATCAATTAGAGCTTGGTCAACATTCACTTATTCTCTATATTTTGAACATTGTGTAATTATGCCATAGTCTCAATCTGTTGCAAATAGGAGCTTCTGATAAACTTGAAATTAAGATTCTGCTGGTGAAATCACCACACACTTCAGATACAAGACTTGGAGGAATTGAGCTGGAACTGACATGGAAGCCTCTTCCCTGAGAATTAGCTCTTATAATATCAGAAGATGCTATGCAAGCTGCCAAGAGAGAAGAGCAGTCAATAGTCCTACCCAGCCATAAAGCCTGTGAACCACATAATGACCTCCCTGGCAGACCCCAATGGTGAGGCAGTGACCCTTTTATCTTAGAGTAATCCACAGCTGTCTAATTGAACTTGAGGCTAGATCCAGAAGAAAGAGTTATGCCTGATACTGTAAACTTGGCTAAGTACCTATAGCAGGAGAGGTCCTAGACCCCAAAGAACCCACTACTGACAATTTCTTAAACAAATAACATTTTAACTGTATTCTGAATACTGTCAATTCATTTGAATTGAAGGCAACTGAGAAGAAATGCTACTTTCTTCCCATTGGCCCAGGTGTAAGGCATAAATTTGTGACATTGTCCACCTTGATGTCTCTCCCAGCAACACAAGGGTTACTCCTCAAGTTTTATCAGTTTAAGTCTACACATGAAGAATCTACTTAACAGACCTTACTAGCATACTGTTTACAGTTCGAAATATTCATCTCTCAGAATGTAATATACATGTTCACAAAATTCATTTTGCTTTTTTAAGTCCTTCAACTGTCTTCTGTTAGTGAATTTATAAGACTCCAACCAATGAACTAATTATGTAATTTATTATGTTAATAATCAGGTAGTCAAGTGGCCTTGAAGAGTGGATCAAAGGAGGCATACAAGGCATATTCTCTCTTTAGGAATTCTTTTTGTGTTTGATTGTTTAATGTTGGAAGCAACTGCCCAAGTGGTTTCCAATATCCCACAGTAGTTCTTGTGTCTTTAAGACTGTAGTTTTCTTAATTACATTTAATCATAATCATTGTTTATGACTGGGTGTAGAAACAGAAGGACTCAATGCTCTATCAAAGGCTAACATCTCTGCCTGCAGGCCTCTCTCTTAGAGACTCTCTTCTAGATCAATTTCTTTATTTTCTTCTGTTAGCTGTCAGATAAATCCATGTCTATCACCTTGGCCCTTTCTGCCTTCCGAGTTGTTAACATGATCCTGGAATATCATGGTTGTATTGGGGTATTAGCCATGATGAAAGATGATTTTAGAAACTCAGGGCAAATCAACAGAACTGTGAAGACATATAAGCTTTCAGGTTCAGGAGGATTTTCTCACTGATTCCCTAGTCTATATGTAAAGGAGACTATCAATGTTCTGCAAATAGAAATGGTAGTGAGATCCCTGTATTTAAAATAGCTGGAAAAAAACCCTTTTCCTCATAGAACTCCTTCCAACCCTTGCTTTTTATAATGTGAAATCTTTCATTGAAAAAATGAACCAATAAACCCAGAACTCTCTCTTAGAGTCTGGTGACTGTCATTCTAAAGAAACCATTCACAAGAAACACACTGTCAAAACAGCCCCAGAAGATAGAAAGGAACACAAGACACCTTCCTTCAATGGGAGTTCAAGAATTTATTTATCCTGCAACTGACTATGTGTCCTCAAATTTCTCCACTATATCCCACTGATAGCTTTAAGGCCAGACATTTCTATTATGTTGAAAATGTATACTCTTCCAAAGATGCTCCTTTTTTCCTCTTTGTTGATTTCTAAAATAATCACATATTCTGAAGCTATTTCATATCTATATTTTGTTATGTTTCCTTTCTAGTCAGTTGAGGAAAATCTATATTTTCAACCATTCTATTTCAAATCTCTAAAACTGGATATATTACTGGACTGTATTTAAGCCTCATTTACTAATCTCATTTACTGACAAAACAATTTGATGGTAGCTAGTGATAATTCACATCACATACTTTAAATAATAGGAATGATTTTAAAGCACCTGTACTCAGAGGTTGAGTTGCCTGATTCAGCATGTGTTAAACTATTCTTCCCCATACCTAAGTGTTCATCCTCAGGTCCTGAGGCAGTGACAACACAGATAAACATCCCCACTATGAAACTAAGAGTTCCTACCCAATGAACTAAGTTATATAAATGGAAAAATGTTTCTCATGACAACATATAACTGTAAATTGCATTTTGTTTTAATGTGAACTGTTTTTTATGTTCTTTGTCAATTATTTTTCTGAATTATGGAATGAATTATGAAAAACAATAGATACTTATTACCTCTTTAATTTAATAAGGAATTATAAGAAAGCCTATAAAATATATAGTACAGATATCAGTACCTAGATATGTACAGGAAAACCCCTGTGTCATGTCTTTTAACTAAGCTTATTGAATAATGATATCATGTAGAAATAGCAATACATCTCATACTGAGGGGACAAAAAGCAAAATAGATGCATTTCTCCTATTAAATAAAGCCTCACCCCATTCTGTTGCTACTGTGGCACAATCCCTGCCCAATAGCAAAGAACCATCCCAATGGGGTATCAGCAGAGCCTCAGCAGGGATCTGTAGGTGCCCGCCATTGCCTACACTTCCTCCTATTCCTGCTGATGCAGTATTAGAGAAGGACTACTAAACAGATTTAACTCAATGCAAAGTTTGATATAATAATACAAAATGAGAATACAATCTCAGATATAAATCACATCAAGAATCAGAAAAGCTCGATTTGATTCAGAAAGCATCACTAGACAGCAACACCAAGACTACAATGCTGACAATTACATGACAGGGACTCTCAGTTTGCCAAATAAAAAAGCACATTAGTGACCAAACAAGAACATACTTGGGATAAGTAAGAACAGGAGGCCTCTGAAGAAAAACAAAGGATATACAGAAAACCCAACAACAAATCATAGAACTAAAATACAGAATAACTGCAACATTTAAAGACTAAATTGATAAGCTCAAAAACAGAAAGAAAAAAACAAAACAAAGATTGCCAAAAATCAACCCCAAATTGGAGAACAGAACAAAGCAAATTACTCAAGTGTACAAACAGCCTGCAAACAAAACTGGGACAGGACACAGCCTCTGAAACCAATGGGAGTATAAGAGCAACAACAGAATTCATAATGTCATCACTGCTTCAAAGCAAATGAGAAAGAAAGCAACGTTGAAAGTATTCAAAAATGTCTAAAAATGTGCAAATCTGGCATACATAAACCAACATTTTTCAAAAGACAAAACCAACCACAAATAAGAGAAACTAAGAAGTGCAAGCCTAACCACATTAGAATCAAATTTCTGAAAACAAGATAAAAGGAAAATCTTGAAAACAATCAGGGAGAAATAATACTACCTTTAGGGAAATGATTATTGGAATGATGGATTTTTTTCTTAGTAATGTATAGAGGTAGGAAGTGACACATCAATGAAGAAACATGGCTGGGGGTGGAGCATGTTTGCCTAGCACTTAATTCACAGTACAGAAGAGAGAGCGAGAGGGCGGAAGGAGGGAGGGAAGGAAAAAGGATGAACAATCAAAGAAACAATGGAGAAACTGGAAAGAGAAAACTAAGAATTTCTTGCTAGCATGCTGTCCTCAAAGAATACTGAAGGGGAAAGTGTTCTGGTGCATCTTTGTAATGCAATACTCAGGAGGCACAGAGAGCAAAATCTCCATATCTATACCACATCAAAATCAAACAAACAAAAAAATGACTAAAGAAAGTGCAGAAAGAAAACCATAAAGAAGGGCTTTAGGTCCATGAGGAAACAGGATGCCAGAATGAACAATTGAAAAGGTAAGAAGAGTGAAAGCTCTGAGAAGACGCATTGGTTAAAGGATGACATGGGCAGTATGAGGACACCAAGGGATGGGCTGTGCCGATGGGGACAAACCTATACTCTAGACCCATGTCTAAGCAGGTTTTGGATACTATTTTCCCAGATATACACAGACCACAGTATGGCAGATGGATGTGCATGGCTGCCTATCCATGCTCTAGCCTTCCCTTTTATCATGATAATAATTAACTGTGTTTCTGTGCTAGCCTATATCATAAGATCCAGGGGAGTCATTCTCATCCTGGGAAAGCTTTGCTCAATGGATAAAACACTTTTGAAAACACCACTATTTCTTTTTGCTTCCTTTGGAAGTCAGTCTGACAACTGAAAATAAAGCAATCAATTTGGAGGACAGGTAGAGCTTAAGATGAAGACAAACTCACACATTAAAGAAACCAAACAGAAGGATGGTTTCATACCACTAAAATATGACTTAACTAAACCTATTACTAAGCTACCTTGATATCAATATGAAATATGTTTTGTTATTGTTGTGTACTTTCAAATGCATTGTGACCAGCACAATACAATGCTAGAGAATATTCATTAAAAGAGTGTACTATAATTATAAAATTCTATCTTATGGTTGAATTGTTAACTTGTTTTCTCTTCTCACACACATATAAGCATGACACAGTGAATATTTCTGGGCATAAAACTTTACCTGGATAGTTCCTGTGGACTTATTCCAAGAAGTCAAATTATTGTGAAATGATAGCTATTTTTTTAATCTCTTAAATAATTAGCATCAAGATGATTTCAAGTAAGTGTATCCCTATTCAGCTCCTGCCAGTCATGCCTGTGAACTGTTTGGCTATATGCCTTCTAGGAGTCCATATCTCCCCTTCACTCTTGTTGATTTAAATCAACAAGATTTAAATTCTGATTAGCTTAAATGAATCTTGAATACCAGGGTTATTTCTCTGGATTCTTCTTTTATAGAAAATACATTTCAGAAGTGATGGAAGAAGTCTTCTATACATATGTTTCTCTTATTGGTTGATGAATATAACACTGTTGGCCAAGAGGGAATCAAGATAGGTGGGAGCAGGAGACAAAGGGTATTCTGGGACGTGTAGTAAGGAAGAAGTTGCCGTGTGACCCCAGGAGGAGAGGACACATGAGTCTGGCCTTCTCGGTAAGATAAGACCATGTAAAAATACATATATTAGCAGTGATGGGTTAATACTTAAGACAGAGCTAGCCTATAAGAAATCCTAGTCACTGGCCAACAGCATTATAACTAATAGAGTCTCTTTATATTATTTGGGGCTGATGCAGCACTGGGACCAGGCTTGTGGGTAGAGTTACCATAACATAGAAGCTTTTAGACAATTCAGTAGAAACCTTTGCACATGTCAGCCATTTTTGTAAAACATTCCCATGGATAGTGCAAAGTGGAACACACTCAGAACAATTCAAAATGTGAACAACACAGTGCTGTACTGTCTCTCTTTTTAAAAAAATTAGAGTGGAAAATCACTTAAAATATCACAGTAGTCCTTAGTTAAGACTATGCAATGAGAAATATAATGCTGGAATTAAAATAGTTTTCAATTATATAGCAAAAATAAATGACCCATAAAGCAGGTACTTACAAGTCAAACACCAAGTAATGGAAGCCCTCTTCCGATATACTGTCATGAAGTCTCACTGAAGAAAAGAAAGAGAAGAAAGTTTGTATTAGTTCTGTAGACTTGTTGCAATTGTCTTCAGAAAGACAAGTCCTATGATGAGATCTTCCCCTTATTTCAAACTTTTGATATATCAGTATAATTCACCTCAAGGCCTGAGTGGAGAAAGACCCTGATCTGGGCTTTGGTTCTGATCTACCTGAGCTTAAGAAAATTACTTAAGTGTTAATGAAATTAGTATATGTTCTAAATTGCTGGAGTTTAAATGAGAAAATAAAAGAAAGATAATCTATATATTGCCAGGTAGATGCTATATAATGTACTGATCCCTTTCTAGAAACCTTCGAGGTAGAAGAAGAGAAACTTTTTTTCAACATTAAGTTACTGATTATTTGTAAAAATGTGGATTTCCCCTAGTCTTTAACATGGCAATGAAGTCTAAAATGTAGGTAACACATTTGGCTCCTGAATTCAGTCTCAGACCTCAACACATTTCACTCTTCAGTGCATGGTAAAGTAATCGACACAGTGTGGTGTTCTCCCTGTCTTAGCAGTTTGTCATCACTCTTGAATCCTGGGATGCAGCTAAATTGAAGCCCTTCCCCTTCTTCAGAATATAGAGCCTACTTCTCGTCAGTATTATGAAGTGGGAAGCACACTCCTAAATCCCTGCATCTCACCCAGAAAACCAGCACACAGTGCCCTGTCTTTCACAAAGTCATATCAGGATCTGGGAGGAAAATTGTCACCAAATCTCATTGTACCTATATGTCTAAAATAACAGATTTGAAAGTGATTTTCCTTTGATTTTCATTGTTTGAAGAGTGTTGTTCAATTTTCTAGAATCAAAGATGCCCTTGTCCCCTGCTAAAGAAAAGGAAGAGCCTAATTTGATACTGCATGTTCTGTCCATGACTATTCAGCACAATGAAAGAGGACAGCCCATGGCCACTAACTTTGTTTCCTTAAAAGACACAGTACCAGAGATACCTACACATATGGTGTTTAAACAAATTGAATTAATGATATGGATACTTTAAAATATCTTTATAACTTTGGGATATAAAATAGAATTTCTGTGATTCAAACCCTGCACATCGCTGGGTGTTGGTTGCACTCGCCTTTAATCCCAGCACTCAGGAGGCAGAGACAGGCAGATCTATGTGAGTTCAAGGCCAGCCTGGTCTCCAGAGCAAGTGCCACGATAGGCTCCAAAGATACAGAGAGAAGTCCTGTCTCGAAAAACCAAAAAAGAAAAAAAAAAAAAAACTGCACATCAGCAGACCACCATTTTCTCTGGTTTCAGAAATAAGCTCCAAGTGGAGGTGAGTTCTTCAAAGTCCAGATGATTGAAAAACTATTCAGAGACTATTATTTCAGTTGTAGCTTCTAATGACATCAGGAAAACTATTTTCGTAGTACGATTCACTACTATCTTAGTGGTAATCTATTTATTGTAAATGATCCTTATTCAGAAGTGACCAGATCACACAAGTAGTTCAAAGTCATATTATCAAATCTATAATAACAAAGCATTTATCCAGAAATCATGTGATGGTGGATCAAGACAAACCATTTGTCCAAGTTCAGTGCTTCACATCACATACGTCCAAAGTATCACGTTTGGCATTTAATACTAATCAGTGGCCTTACTCTTAGGACAGACAAATCATCCTTGTCTCTTCTAGGATTAACTTGTGCATATAACCCTCCTTCCTTTTTTATGTCCTTCCTAATCTCCTTCCACTCTGCTTTTGAAATAAGAAATTAGAAAGACAGAAGCACATATGTTCATCATTATTTTCCATTCTAAACAGAACTGTGTGATTATCCTAGTGGGTGTGTTCACATGTTTACAGTTGTGAAGGTGGTATGGTTTTCTTCTCTAATTTTTAACTCTTTGGCTTCACCTTAGACTTGATCTCTCTGCACAGTCTGCATGACGATTTTATAGCCAGACATAAACAGGTTCTCAGCAAGCTTTGGTGGTCAGCTGAGAGTATTCCTCATCTTCCATCCTTAAAAAAAAACTTAACATATTCTTAAGGATTGAAAATGTGTTTACCCATATAAAATGTTACATCAATTATTCCCTATAAATAACAGTTAATTCATTTTCAAACTAGAGGAATTGCATTGCATTCTGTTCACACAGCTGTTAGCCTGAGCTCGACTGCCAGGCAGGCTCTCAAAGCAGGATGGCAGCTATGAGCTGAACCAGATCGTACCACAATCTTGTATCAACTGCTCTGCAGCTACCATAAGCTGCACATATGGGTGTACACAATTAAATTGTGTGTTTTTAAGAGAGAAAATTTAAAGATAACGAGAAAGGCATTTGAGAAAACAGATTAAAATACATCAGTGCTTTTTGACATTTTTCTCCAAAGTAACATCAAGTTTAAGAATAAATAGATAAATTTTCATAAAGCAAAACAATATTGTGATGGCTGAGAATAAAAATTTAAGTTCTGCAACTTTAATGGTAGGTCTTGAAGAAAATGCTACTGAAGCTAAAATACTTTTCATGGTCTAATTTACTTGCTCTCTCTATGCATAAATTTGATGGTTTGCATTCAGAGTGGCATTACTATTTCCTCTTCCTGCCCTATGTTGTTGTATAATTTCAATGCAATTCCAGCTAAGCAATAGAAGGGACTATAACAGACCATGTCCTTGTATTATCTGAGAAAAAAGAAATTTTAATATGATTAAAATTTGTTACTAATTTTAATATTCAATTGCATTAAAGGAGCAAAAGATAAAATATAATTGTAATTCTTAATATGTCAGGCACAATTCAAATGATTTTCTTAAGAGTTATTTTATTCAATGTGCATGAGGATCATGACTTTAAATGTGATGGATTTTTATAATGAATGTGCACAGTATTGGAGACATTAAGGTAATATCCATTTACAGTTAGCATGTGGCCAAGCTAGGCCCAAACTCAATGTACTTTGTGGACTTACTCATATAGATAGATATAATCAAATGAGAAATGACGTGCGTGTGGGGAGGAGTGGTGTGAGTGGTGTGTACGTGTGTGTGTATGTGTACGTGTGTGTGTGTGTGTGTGTGTGTGTGTGTGTGTGTGTGTGTGTGTGTACGTGGGGTGTATGTATGCATGCACATGAATGTATATATGTATATTGCTTTCATATGTGTTTGTCTGTGTTAGTGTGTATGTATGTATTTGTATGTATGTGGGGTATGTGTATTTGTGCATTTCTGTGTGCATGTATTTATGTGTGTACATGTAGATATTTATGTTTACATGTGTATGTGCATACCTATATGTATTTAGATATGTTTGTGTATCTATATTGAAGTGCATATATTTATATCCAAAATGTATAATGATTATGTGACTATATATATGTGTGTGTGTGTGTGTACTTATGTGTTTGTGCAGTTGTGTGTGTTTGTGTGTCAGCAAACTCCTCACTATCTTGCAGCAAATTAAAAGGTCAGTGTGTGACGCTGTTTAAAGGAACAGCAAAAAAGAAAGAAAGAAAAACAGTACAATGACTAGAGAAATAAAGGTGGTGCTAAGTGAAGAATATTTTCCACAAAAAGAGAAAACCATTTTGAGCTTCAGTTTAAAATGCGTTGACATGCAGTATAAAGATTTAGAGAAGACACGTTAGACACAGGGCTAGTGAAGCCATATTTGCCTTTGGCTTATCATTCTATAATTCTTAAAACGGTGTTACTTGTATGCTTCAGATTATGAAAACAATATTGTTCCATGACTCGGATATTTATTTTGGTGGAGAGAAAGTGAGGAAGAGAGAGAACTCTAGTGTAAATAGAAAACCCGTCAAGGGTCCTTCGTAGGCACATCATGTAAAAACACACATTTAGCAGTTTTGTCAAAAGAAAGTAAGCAGTAGTTTGGCATGTAGCTCAACGGCATAAAACATACTAAACACGTGCAACACCTCTCGGTTAAATCTCCACCAACCCCCACACACACACACACAAATACTCTACTACATTACCATATGGAGATGCACTTTCTTTACTAAAACCCTGACAGAAAATGAAGTCCTTTGTTCACATTTAAGTACTACTTCCTTATGCCTTTATTTCTCGTCCTCTATGAGATGAAATCACGGTCATTCATTATTATGATTTTTGTGACATTACTCAGACAACATGCTCTGGTTCAAGTTATAATTATTATAACTTGTTATGATTATACCTCTTCTGCACAACTCAAATTCAGGACTTTTCCCCACTAACATTCATCATGGAGATGAGCAGTCAATCATACTTGTAGATTGCATGAACTCATCAGGGTTTGAGTCTTTTTGCAGTAGTATCTCATACCCCTTCCAGCTTGGCTATGTAGTCTGCTCTAAATGATTAGCATGCGTGAAACCAGCAGAGCCTTCAGAAGCTCTATATATGGCAGCTGACCTCTTGGAAACCACCTGCTGTGCTAAAAGAAAGGTGTGGTTAGACTACTGAAAGACAAGAGGCCAAGTGGAGAGATACCCTGGAGAAAGAGAGGTCACCCTGACATTCCATCCTGAGCAGAGCTCAGAGCTAAATGTAACCGCATGAGTGACCTCACCTCCAACTGAGCAGAAAAATCATCTGATGAAGCAGTCAAATCACAGAACCATGGCAAATGACAAGCGGATACTATTTCAGACGACCGAGGCTGGGATGCAGATGGTTAAGTAATGTTAGACAAATGCATGGGAAATATTTAATCTGAAATGTACAACTGTCCTCAAATGATTTTTCCATATCACCAGCATTTTTTAGTGAAAAATAATAAGCTTGGCCTAGAAAACAAGCATGAGTTACTACAATCCTCTGAAGTTAAGCATGGTAGGGTGACACTCTGCCAATGTTCACAATACTAATAAAATATTTCATAGCTAGCAGATTGTAGTGCATTCTCATAAGCACCGTTTGTCAGCTCTGAGTCACGGTTCTGATTATAAACGAGGCAGATTTTGCATTTTCAGCCTTGTTGATGTGCAAGGATGGAGGGAATTGGATTCAGTTCACATACTGGGATGTAAAAATGGCAGCTTGTAAGTCAGAGCCTCCTTAGATTCCCCTCAGTGGTTAATTATAATTCACAGCTAGAGCCAGTCCCAGCCAAGTTAGGTCATGCAACACGCCAAGTCTTCCCCAGAAGAGGGATGCCAACACTGGGTTCATTTGTGAATTTTTAAAATTATGCTAGTAGGAGAACATTTTTAAGGGTCAAACAACAGTACTCCAGAGGAATTGCAGCTCAGACAAAGCTGTTCAGTTTAGGGAGAAGACTTTTCAAATAGAAAACAGAAACACTGAAAAATAATTTCGAAGTCTAATATTTGTCAAAAAAAAACAAACAAACCCCTGAAGGTAGATCTGCAAGAGTATCCTGTTGTACATAGTCTCTATCTTTTTATAATACATGCAATATAAATTAACAAATGGGATCTCTTTTTATATTTTAATTAATCACATTTGAAAATTCACATAATCTATTTCTTTGATATATGAGTCCAGGACATGACTCATTTTATTTTCAGTCAGTAAGATATAGCTAGATGTAGGTACACACACACACACACACACACACACACACAACACACACACACACACACACACACACTTGTGCATTCACACACAGATGTTCACTACTTTGTTCGGGCTGTGGTTTACGACACTAGCATCTGTACTTTGATTTTCTCTACTCCTCTTGTCAACACATTATAATTCAGGAGCTTGACTGCATTATTTGAGGTTAGGCAGAAAATCTATAGTACATGCTAAATTTGGATATATGAACACATAAATTTCTTTTTGCTTCTTCAATTTAAAACTTTTTTCTTGCTTATTTATCTTTGAGGCAAGGTTTAATTATGTATCTCAAATTGCCTAAGACTTAATATTAGGCTCTCTTGTCTTAGTATCCAAAGTCCTGAGATTATGAAACACACCCTCATAGACAACATGAGAACACATACATTTCTAAAGATACAAAAAAGTGATAATTTTTGACAAAATATCTAGTATTGTTCTATTAATAAATGCCAGTGAACCATTTTTCAAGGATTAAAATTATTTCTACTTCCAAAAGAACAAAAAAATTCAATAAAACTTCATTTTCTGGTAGTGACAGGAAAAGTTTATAATTCCAACTTAATATTAACCAACATTCAATTATATTTAAAAGCAATTTAGTATCTTAAGAACAAAGACTGAAAAATAATGGAGCACTTTTTGAAGTAATCAATTCAATTATTATAGAAAACTTGGTGGGAAATTCAATCCACATTAATATACAAATTATCCTAGCTGTGTACAAAAAAGGGTGGAATTTAATATGATTCCTGGAGGTGCCTTGTTGTGGAGTAGAAGTCCTTGTACTCACAGAGAAGCACTAAGAGAACTAGGGATGTTAAGTACACAGGGTTGTCTCCTCAGAGGAAGAGATAAAAATCAAATACCTTCATTTCATCAGAAAGCTCAGAATCTTACCAGACTTACCAGAAAGCCAAGAATGGATTTTGTGAATGACCTGGTGGCCTTTTTGTTATCTGTGGAGGCAGACCTCACCCATCTTTTACTATAGAGGCAGTCCTCACCCTAATTCCCCAGAATGATTATCCTAGACTCTACCCTCCCTAGACAATTACCCCACCCCACCCCCGACTTAAGGGAGATGTCACATATGCTTTATGGCCTAATGACCTCTATGCTATGGGGCAGAGACCACACTAGGTTCTAGACCTTTGGCTATAGAACCCACCCTCATGGTCACATGGACTTTGTAAAAGAGTTTCTATGTAGTCACACCTTAAGCTTTATTGTGCACTTGGAATTGGACTGATTGTTGCCTGGAAACTTTTTACAAATTGTACTGTGTTTTAAATATGCTAACAATGAAATGCCTGGCATTAGAGTCCTTGAAGTCTGATCCAGGTTGAAGAAGTCAGTCTGCACAGGGTTTTCATTCTTATGTCTCCTTGTGGTTCACTTCTCTGCCATGACAACTGCAGGACACCCCCTCAGTGCCTAACATCAACATCCCTGAATAGAGCCATCTTTCCTATTTCCAAGTTTCCACCCTATTCTTGATTCCAGCCAAGTTAGACTAGCAATATTATCAAGGATAGGTAGCACCTTTCCGGACCAAGAAGGAGGAACAGACATGCCTTCTCATCACTCAGCTACAGACCAGAATAGTCCCTGAACTCTAGTCCTTGGTCAAAATATCTGTCACTGGTGAGAATTTCAACCCAGGAAGTGGGTGAGAAGTACAGAGAGGGCATCAGTGGCTATCAACTATGTGATTATCAGAAAACACATGTGGCTAAATATAGATTCTCAAAGATGGTTGTGGAAATAGAAGAGTAAACAGATAAATTATTTTAAGCCTTATTCTGCTCATATGAAATTCATTGTGCATATATGTGTAATAATACATACTAAGTAACATCCAGAAATGCCCATTTTCTTTGAAAAATTATTTGACAGTCTTCCTGTATGTTTTAATTGATTAAATCCATTCTAATTAACACAATCTGCTTAGTTTTTTTGTTAACGTCTTTCCTTGAAACAAATGAGTGTAGATTTCAAGGTTTCTTTTTTTAAAAAAAAATGTTATTTATTCTAATTAGTAGCTCCCATTTCTTCCCTTCTGTTTTTTTTTTTTTCTTGTCTTTTGGAGACATTGTCCACTTGTACTAAGCTAATTATCAAGGATATCCTTAATGATAAGGAATATTCACAAGGACAGAAGACTGGCAGCTAGCTGTGCTAGAGAGGCATCTCCGGTATGAAGCACTTGCCTTCCATGTGTGAGGTTCTGGGTATTGTCCTCAGCACCACAGCCAGCAAAAGGGACAGCTCCCGACCATACAAAGCATAATACAACCCTCAAGCGTGAGGCCTTTCTCTTCCTTCTCAATATCCCAGCAATTTTAAAACATACCTCACTTGATTTGGGAATTGCATTTAATGACTAACTAGAGATAAAACTTCCACTATTTATCTTGCCTGGACCTTTACCACACTGACTGAGCAGAGAGTGACACTCTGACAGCAGTTTCTGAAGAGCAGAGAATGGAGAAGGCATTAGCTCACCCTTTCTCTGCATCTGACACTCACAACTGCAATTCCCTGGTAATTCAACATGCCAAATCTTCTCATCCGTCAAATCTCATTTTTTCTGAAATTCATTCTTCCTATAAAATTTTGTGTTCAAACTCCATTTTGCCAATGAACGAGAAATATGTGAATTCAAAATTCTGCTAAAGATAACAGGTGCTGTGTCTGTTTGTATAGGTTTTACATGTGAGTGTTTTCAAGGCAGGATCACAATATTTAGTATATGCAAAAAAGATTTCTTTCCAAGAACCAGTCTACCAATTATCTGACCCTTTACATGGAAGTGTATTGACCCCTGAAGAGAGGATAAGAACAGTTCAAAGACAAAGGTGATGTGGAATATTCCTTTATATCAAGTGAATGCATTGCTGTGATTGGTTTAATAAACAAGTTGACTGGCCAATAGATGAAAAGATAAAGTTAGGTGGGAAAGCCAAACTGAGAATGATGGGATGAAGAAGGGCAGAGTTAGAGGAACTGCCAGCTAGACATATAGGGAGCAGGGGATGAACAAGCCATGCTAACAAAGGTACTGCCGTGTGCCAGAGTGTGAATAAGGAATGTGAGTTAACTTAAAATGTAAAAGCTAGTTATTAATAAATCTGAGCTATAGACCAAGCGATTACAATTACTATAAGTCTCTGTGTGGTAATTTGGGAACTGGTGGGTGGGAGAGAAATGTTTGACTACACAGAGCAAGCTTGTGAGAGACTACAGGCAGACAAGATCATCTGTGTGGCTAATTTTAACCCTAAAGAATGGTGGTGGGGAGACAGGAGAGAGCCGAGTTTCTGTCCTGCAACTGCTAGCACATTGAACAAAAGATAGAAAGTAGAAGATAGGTGATGGGGAATGTACTTCTTTGTTATGTTTATCTTATTGATTGTTAAATAAAATACTGTTTGGCCAATAAGACAGCCAGTAGACGGGACTAGGAGTCAAAGAGGATTCTGGGAAATGTAGTAGAGAAGTGCTGATTCAGGCAGGAAGTGACATAGCAAGGAGACTCATATTTAAAGGAGGAGAAACAGGAAGGGCTCTTTTTTTCCCCTCTGCTCCTGCTCCAGCGGCATGATGAGATACACCAGCAAGGAGAGACGCCAATAAGGCATCTGATAAGATAAGTCTTATAAAATATATATATTTATGATAGTTAAGACTGAGCTAACAGATGAGGAATCCTAGTCATTGGCCAAGCAACATTGTACCTAATACAAGTTTCTGTGTATTCATTTGGGCCCTAACTCCGGTGGGTGGCTGGTGTAAAGCTCACACGTGGAGGTGGGTCTCAGGTGGATTTTGCGGACAGATTTATCCTAACAGATAGGAGTAGTCAGTTACTGTGCAATTAAACAAAGAAGGGGACCTCCCAAGAGAATGGTGAGAAAGTGCTGTACATTGCCTATGGTAGGATGCCTTGCTCAGCCTTTATGCAGGGGAGAGCAGCTTGGTCCTGTCTCAACTTAATGAGCCAGGCTTTGTTGACTCCACATGAGAGCCCTTACCCTTTGGGATGAGTGGATTGGGGAGGTCAGGAAGGGGAGGGGGGCAGGGAGAAGGGGTAGCACTATGATTGGAATGTAAAATGAAATTAAAAGAAATAAATGATAAATGAGCAAATGTGCCTCAAAGCTGAAGTGGTGGATGGATGTGAAGGACGTTGAGGGAAGAGTTGCTAGCAGTTATTTTACAAAAGCAATGAAGTGCAAGGAAACAGCCACCCACCCATGACAGCAGGGCAGAGAGCACAGAGAAGATGGTATCCATTGCTTAGCAGTGCAGAAACAGCAGTCAAGTCCAGGCAAAGACAGATCCAGTCAGGGGGACTGGGGAAGACACATCCAGAGACTCTGTAAAACTGTCCCCCAATGTACTGAAATTAACCTCAGTGCAACACTTCTGGCAACGGCGCCTAATGAGAAATGAGAAGGCCATGAAGGTAGAGAGAATGGATTAGTGCCATTATCACAGGACAGTAATCATGCTTTAAAAGTGGAGTTAGAGGCCTCCTCTCTCCCACACTGTCCCTTTGCCTTTCTGTCACATGATACTTGGACTTACCAACAGCCATTAGTATGATCTAGGACGTTTTTGATCAACAGACATCTCCAAGACTTGTATATTTGATAATAGCAGCACGAAATGGATGAAATCTGAGAATCTATTGTTGTAGTTTGAATGTGAAGCACCCCAAAGCCTCATGTGTTTGAACACTTGGTTCATAGCTAGCACCACTGCTTGGGGGGGGGGCGTGGAACACAGGAGGTAGGTTAACTGATGTACTCATTACAGGCAGGCCTGGGAGGCTATAACTTGGCCCTGCTGGAAGGGCACTCATGCTTTACATTTGCCACTGGCATGTGGCAGGTGCCACAGAACAGAACAATTCTGTCTTCGACTTCCTCCCTGATGGACAGTATCTCAACTGTGGCCAAAATAAGCCTCCTCCCTCAAGATACTTTTGTTTGCTATTCTGCCTCAGCAATAAGAAATGTAACTATCACAGTCATTATGGCAGGTTCAGTATTTCAAAGCTAAATGGACGTGAGAGTCACTAAAACTTGGCAATTTCCTCAGACTCTAGAAGAGCTGCTAACGATTCTATCATAGCTGATAAATTTTTGAAAATTGCTTCCTCCTTGTAGAAGACACACTTTTAAATAAATATATTTGCTTTTAACTATCAAATCTGAGAACTACATTGTTTTGTTACTTGATTACTGAAACACCCTTAGGTATTCTATGTCTTACTAAAGTTATGGGTTTTAAACATTTGAGCACATGTCCAATATTCATAGCATCAAATTACTCACACAGTATTTATTCACTCAGCTTTTTCATTCATGCTAATGTCTTGATACTTTCTGAATGCCCATTTTAATTATTTTTTCTGGTTCCTATTTGCTAGAAAGCAATGCATTTTCATTTGTTCTCAATAAAACACTCATATAGCATTAATTCTTCTTTTCTTTTCTTTCTTTTTTTTTTGTTAGATAAGGATTTGCTTTGCTGCTGGGAATAGTAACACATGCCTATACTACTAGCACTTGGGCAGGGGGTACCTGGGATAAATGGAGGAACTCTGCCCCCAAACAACAGGAAAAGAAACATTTCCATATTTACTCTTAAGCAAAATTATTTTGTCAGCAATCCTGAAGAAACAACATTAATAGGAATATTAAATATTGCAGGTAATTATTTTTGCTCTGTAGTCTTGAGGAGATTCTCCACTCAGCAACCCTAAGGCTAGGAGATAATTTTGTAAGGAGCTGGACAAATGGCCATAGCGAAGAATTTGAAGAGGAAACAGTGCAGCATCAACTGGAAGTAAAATTCTTAGGTGCTACTTTGTTTCAGCCATTCAGAAAATTGTCTTGAGCATTATGTTGTGTTGTGTAATCACCAGCAAGTGTATAGGCTGTCAGCTCCCACAGTCCCTGGGACAAACTTCCTTGATAATTTTTATTCTCAATTCTAGATTATTCAATTTTCAGTCAAATAATTTTCTAACAATTTCTTTTTTAAAAAAAATCTTCTAGAGCACCAGCATCGCATAACAAATAGTTCAAAAAGGATGCAGGCTATAAATAAATGAACTAGAAAAATCTCTTCACCTGTAGCTACTAAACCAAATGCCTTTACCCAAAGATAAAGACTTTCCAACCAGGTGATTCCATAGCTTTTTGTTGTTGTTTCTGAATTAGCCAGCCACTTAGCAAAGTTGATAAATTGTTTAATCTGAAAGCTAATGGTAATCAGCCATTTAGAGTCCTCAATGACCTGCCTCAAATTCACTGTGTGTGATGTAGCTGTCATCCTCACAAAACACAAACTGGATCCTTCACTTTTAGGGTGCACAATTCTTCCTTCATTTCTACTGACTTAAGGCAGGGAATGAACTTCGTAACTTAGCCCAGTTATGCTACAATTTATCACCCAAACTGGGACACTATGAGAGCAAAGGAGAATGACTAATTTTACATCAGTAAAGCAGGACAGTCCCTGGGAGAGTGGCTAAGGTGTCACCCAGCCTTGCCTTTTTTTCCTCTTGTGTCAACTCATCCACTAAAGTTCCCTCCAATATCAGGGCCCTCTTCACACAGGTTCTCTTAGACCCTTTGGCCTGAAGCCCCTTTGACCCCCACTGCTAGTTCTCTGGCTTGGTCTTCTATAGTGGGTATTCACCCATGGCCTTGGGCTATGTGGCCCAATAGAGGCCCAAGTGACCCCTTTAAAAGCAAAAGGTAGGCTTTTTCCGGACTCTCACTTGTGGTGGCTGGAGATCAGACTTCTGATTTCATTCATCCCTGGGCTGACCACAAGACCAAGTCAGTTATCTACCTTGTTGTGTATCTGTGAGTATTTTCTAATAAATCCTTGATACCCATTTGAATGGGCTCTTGTGGATTCATTCACAGTCTTCTGTCTTCTACCTCAGGTTAACTTATCTATCCTTCAGACTTTATTTTCCACATACTGCTGATTCAGAAAGTCTCTGTTCCCCGGAAGCAACTGCATTTCCCTGACACTCATCTTTTACAGAATTAGACACATTGAAATACTTTTAATCCCATAGCCATTTAATTAACATTGTCTGCCTCAGTTAACTGATCGCCTTGGAGAGACTCATGCAACTCTAGTGAGTATTTTCTGACACCTCTGTTAAGAAAAAGAAATGAGCACATAGTAAAATATAAATATATAATAATACATTTTCAAAATGTTTATTGTGCAGCAGAAAAAACATATGTTTTAGAACATCACAGAGGAACAATGTCTGACTAGATCATCCAAGGATTACTTAATTCCCCAGACCAGTGGCTTTCAACCTTCCTAATGCTGCGATGTTTTAATGCAATTTCTCATATTGTGGTGACCCCCAATCATAAAATTATTTCATTGCTACTTCATCACTGTAATTTTGCTACTGTTATGAACCATAATATAAATATCTGATATTCAGGATATCTGATATGAGATCTCTGCAGGTACCCAAAACAACAGGCTGAGAACTGCTGCTCTAAAACAAGAATCTGGTTTTAGATATTTCATATTCAACACATTGTTCTAATGTGTTGAATATAAAATATACACAAACATAAAAACTAAGTCTTACAATATAGTTGATTTTGTATATTTCAACTATATATTTATGGACACCAAGATAAAGCAAAAGAATACCAACAAAAGGAACAAAAGAAAAATAAGAATTTTTTTGTTTTTATGTGTTTTAATCAGTAAAAGTGAACATGCTTGTTCACTTGTTGATAAAAAGGTGACCACCTTTCTTCAGTCTTTTATTTTTATATAGAAATATTATAAGCATCTTTCTATTCTTAATTGGCCTGGTACACACAAGAGAACTCACTGGACAGTCAAGATGGTGACATTCAAAGTCATTGAACCCTTAAAATCTGGTACTGTACTTTTGGTGCTAATATTCTCTGTGAATAGCATACTTTGGCATATATAACCATTTAGGTAAATGCACTACGAAGGAAAATACTGATCTGTTTGGTATTGGTTCATTGGTGGGTTTGTTCTTGGTATCTCTTACCAAATTTTATATTGCTATATAATAACCTCATACTTTTGTAGTTGCAAAACCCTGAGCCTGGAATGGCCTACACTTATCACACAGGCAAGATAAGAATTCCTGAGAAAGCATCCACGTTCTTACAAACATTATTAATTACTATCTACAAAAATGTTTCATCAAACATTGCCTTATCTGGAAGTTTTATGTATGTCCTTGACAGAAGCAAAGTCCTCCCGCTGTACAAGCAGGTGGAATTACAAGGAAGAGGCCAGCTGCTTCACCTGCCAGATATCTGGTGATCAATGAAGTAGACACAGGAGACTGTAGCAATATCAGTCCTATCTTCCAATTCTTTTAACATGTCTTCTTTAATATGGAATAAATAGTTTAGAATAATGAAGACAGTGGGCAGAAACTCAGTAATGAACTGTTGGTGATGAACTAATTAATTCTTGCAAAGATTTATTGAGTCCATACGTTGTATAAAATACTATACATTTTGGGAAGCAAAATAATGGTTGATGCCATAAAGCTGATGTTCAAATTCGGAAAGACTGATTAAAGTAAGTATAAAGGTAGGAGTGGTAATTGCTATGGACATCAATAAAGCAAGAGAAAACAGAGTATGGAGAGGAGGAGACAGGAGTATTTGGAAAATACACCATTGTTAAGGGAAATTCTAAGGGGAGACAGAAGGAAATGCAGATAGCAAGCCTTGGGATTTCTTTGAGCAGACAAGATGTAAACTAGAAAGTGAAGGTAAATTTGCTTCTTTGGCTCAAATCCTCATTTTCCATCATATTTAACAATAAATTTCAAATAGTTTAATGACCCTTGGTGCATGCAGTTGTTGTATATGGAAATTCTACATAGTCAGTGTGAACACTGAATTAGCAATGTTAGCCTGCTGCTTCCTGGAAAACATATAGTTAGCATCCTACAAGCTCGGAATCATAACTTTTTCAACTAATCAATATATAGTGTTGTTTTATTTGTGTTTCTGTACAAAGACAGCTCATTTACTACAAATTATTGACACACTGACATTGAGCCTTGTGCCAAGAACACCATAAGTCATGAATGTGAAACTTAGCTGCCCTATCTTTTTTCTCCATAAGACACATTGAAGCTTTCTTGAACTTAGAAACATAATACATGGAGGCCCCTTCAAATAGAACGATACCAACAAAAACACATTGTATTCCAGCTAGTGAGGAGAATATGTGTTTAAAATTTAAAGCTAGAACAAGGCAGAGGTTTAGATTAGATCTCACTGGGAAATGACAGACTGTATACTATGCACTTCCTGGCTCCTTGTCTGTGAATGCCCATGAGTGCCTATCAAAATCCTTCACATACTAACAGAACTATCAATAAGTCCAAGGTGAACCTGCAGACATCAAATCCATAAACAGCAAGGATCAACTGTATTTTCTGTTCAACTGAAAATGATCATTGTTTCTAGCTCTTCATATTTCTTTGAACACAATGATCAACATACTATTAATTAATAAATAGAAATACTTTGTTGTGGGTGTGGAAATTAAATAGAGCTTGTTAACTATTCACAAATTAAATTTTTATAGGTCAATTACTGTATAACACATGTACTTTGTAAACATATTTTCCTATCCAAATTTCTAAATATTTAATATTTCATGCATAATCATAAACACTATAAAAAAGACTTCAATTTATTACCAAATTAAACTACAGTCTAAAATATATTGTAAGAGTAGTTTCCATATAGTAAAGGGCACATAAAAATAGAGTATGATATATCCTTGATAATATTAGAAGGTCATCTTGAATATGAATATGAACTATCTTTAACATTAATGTGGAAATTATGTTTAAAAATGAACAGAAAAATCTAAGGTCTGTGTGACCTCCCTTTTGGATTTCTGCCTCCTATCAATGAGGTCTGACATAAGTTTGGTATCTGTCACCCCCTCTGATCCACTCAGAGGACTTTTCTTCCCTGCTACAAAGACTCTGCACGTTCAAATCATTCGTCATCTCATGACAGATTTAGGACTCCCTGGAAAAAGCACCTCTCCAAAGATGATGCATGTAAAGACAGTGGTGGAAAAAAAGATCCATCACATAATGAGAACGAAGGCCATGCTCTTTCCGGCAAAGTGAATTTCTCTTTTCTTTTTCTTTTTAGAGGATAATACAATCTTAGAAAATGAAATGTTAGTCCAGCATCATTTTGGAAAAAAATCTATTCAAAATGTCAGCAAAGCCTCTGAAATAGTGTGTGGCAGTCTGAGAACTTGGGTCCAGTTGCTGGACTGAGCTTCCACTCCCAGCTACCCTTAGTGGCAGCACAATCAGTTGGGATGTCTTCCCACTAGCCTGAACTGTCTTCATCTCTACAACTGGATAAAACGTAAACAGTGAAAGAATATTAACAACCATTAGAGACCAGTGTTTTTTACGTGGAGCATGTTATTCCCCAACAGTATTGTTTATTAATGAGAGAGAGAGAGAGAGAGAGAGAGAGAGAGAGAGAGAGAGAGAGAGAGAGAAACAGAGACTGTCAAGTATTAGACTGAACAGTGACACTCAATTACAAGCCTCTGACCAAACATACCAGAGTCACTGAATAAATATATTTATATCAGAAAATGCTAGAACAATTTTGAGGTGACCATTTGAGCCAAATACAGTTTGGAAACCAAATAAAACAACAACAAAAAACAGACTCAAACAAGTTCAATAACTTAACATTTAAAGTGAAAATGACAGTTCCTTAAGAAAAGTACTTTTCAGTCATCTGACTCATAGTTGCTAGCTTAGTTTTTTCAATGAAAAATGACTACTTGGTTAGAGGGAATGTTTATGTAGTAAATCACTTGTTGTGAGAATATGAGGACCTGAATACACATAATTTTCATAAAGACGAGAGCAATAGTGAGCATCTGTAACCCCTGGGATCCTGTGGCAAGATGGGAAGCAGAGATGGGAAAATCCCTGGATGCTCCCAAGCCAGCCAGTGTGAAAAACAAAGAAGAGGGAATGAGGATAGATGCCTAAGGATGTCATTTGACTTACACATGTGCATTGTGGCACTTGAACACACACACACGCATGATTGTTTTTAAAATGACTTCTAGTACAACATACATTATACAAAATCACTCAAAGTTTGGGCCCTCAGTACTAGCATTATTGAATTGACTTAATAATGGAAAAAATGTCACTTCTCTTAACTTCATTAGATGGTCATCATGTCAAATAAATTATGTTCCTACACAAACAAAAATGACGAGAGAGAGAGAGAGAGAGAGAGAGAGAGAGAGAGAGAGAGAGAGAGAGAATTCTTCCTGTTGCCATTTTATAGCTTTCAAATTCAGCTTTGTTCTGGAAGACTTACATGTCGGAGATGATGTGTAGCTCATAACATCTAAAAGCTCCTCCATTGACACTGTAATGCTGACTAATAAGAGCAACTTAATTTAGCATCATGATGAATCAAATGTAAATTATCCAAAAGCTAGACAACGAGGACATGCAATCATCTTCTTTCCTGGCCACATAATTTATTACTGCACTGCGTATTCAGTTTTTAGGTAGCAAAATATTACTGTTTAGTTATTTTCAGTGTAAAGTTCTATATGCTGGTTGGCTGTAGGAAGATGGAAGTCAAAGTATAAATAAAAGGTTTTAACCAGCCTTGAGAAAGGAATATTTTACAATTCTATCAATAACAGGCTCCATAAACACATTATCTATTGTGACTTTAATGTGTCATTAATTCATTCTAGTTAAAATTAACAATACACAATTTTAGATAAAATGATTTAGACATTGTTTGTTGGGTCTCCAGGTAACTATATTGAAGGCAAACATTTGATATAACTCCAGTTAGTCTAACAAATTTCCTTAATTAATATTAAATGCCTTCCTGCATCCATGGGCCAGCCCAGCACTGAAGGGACTAAGAAAACTGATGAGAAGACACCTACCACAGATCAACCACTGCTAACACAAGTGATGCCTCCAACCATCAGAGTCACCAGAAATGACTATCAGCCAGTCACAAATGCTATCAGTGAATCTAGAATGAGAGCTTAGAGCTCTGATGTCTCAAACCAGCATTGTATCATCATAGGCATTGTTAGGAAAGACGATCTATGAAAAACTTTTTCCTGGCACTAACCGAGCCTCAGGGAAACTATTAGACTGGGCAGGACTTCAGACTGATGACATCCCCGGCTCAGGGAAACTGATTTCTGATGTCTATGATAATACAACGGAGTTGCAATGCTCTACTTCAATACATTTAGAAAGCCTACTCAAAATATGATGGGGTGTGGTAATTGCCTACCTTACTTGTACTTTAGGCAGCATGTCATAAACACAAAATAAGCTCTTTTTAAAAATCACAAAGAAAATGTCTCAGCAAATAAAATTTCACAGGAAGCTTACAAAACAATTATAACTGAGATCTCTCCTATATGAATGGAGTCTAGGAGAGTTGTTGAGTAATTTAAAGCAAAGCATAAGGTGATGTATTCCTTTATTTATTTTTTAATTTTTAGAACAGGAACTTTACTTAGTGTGTATGGTTGGGGAAGTGTATGTATGCACATGTATTTGTGTGTGAACAATGAACTCATGTACATATGGAAGAAGAGGCAACCATCATGAACCATTTACCATCATGAAACATTTACCCCCCCTTTTTTTTTCCAGCACAAGTTTCTCGAACTGGGACATAGGCCTCCCTGGTTTGGCTGAGTGGTCAGTGATTCCAAAGGATCCTCCTGGCTTGCCCCCACTGACCCATTACTGGGATTAGAAGCTCATGCCACCATGCCCAACTTTTTATATGGCACTAGGGATTAAACTTGTATCCTCATTCTTGTTCAGCAAGCAGTTTTCAAACACAAATCTCCCTCAAGCGTAAGTTGACATTATTAAGCAGGAAGATTTTTATTGGGTCAGCAAAGAAAGATATTTACCATCTCCTTCCTATCATTAGCATGTCTTACAACAGAGAATGTCTCAACTGAAAATGTGTGAAACTTCATCAACAGTTGTATAATTGGTGTGTGTGTATGTGCAAGCACACACGCATATGGAATAGAGCATCAACCAGTCTTGCCTATGCCTAGTAAGAACTCTACTTCTTCCCTACATTGCTGGCCATTTGATGCTTTTTAAACAGTGTTTAGAGTCACTGCAGCCAATACATCCATCAGTGGCTAACCTTTTCTTACCTTTGAGAACCTGCTAGTTCACAATTTTGTACACTGGAATACTTCTACTCATCTCTATCATCCCAAATATACAAGAATAAGCTGAATGTCCTAGAAGGATGTCTAGGCCAAAATCAAATGTTCCCTGCATAAATGCTGCCTTTGCTTTTCCTTGGAGTCAGTGTCAGAGATGAGTTGAGCATAGAGGGTAGCATGAAAGTGTGGACCATGGACTTGATGACAGTTATCAAGAATCTGAAAAATAACTGACAAGGAAGCTAGCAATTCCTCAACACTGAATGAGAGAACAAGCATCCTGGATGGCAGCAAGATTTTCTATGACAATGCTGAAAACAAAGTGTCTTTAGAGTTCAATTTTATTTGGATATTTTGAAGAAGAATATAAAAGAAAAGGGGCCCCATGGTGGATTTGCAGATATACTTCTACTCATATAGTTGAAGCAGTATTATTTGAAGTTCTGAGTGTAATCAGAAGGCCTGTTTATAGTCATCTGTCTGGAGCCTTGAAGCATGGAAGGAATCAAAGAATAACATTATTTACAGAATAATAGTTTTCTTTCTTTCTCCATTCAGAGTTTAAATAATGTTTTTGGCTAGTAAACTCAAAGTCATCCTCACCATGGGCACCACAATGACTTAGTTCCCTTCCAAGGGCTACTTTTAAAGTCTAAGATTCAAACAGTATAATACAAAAGACACTGCTGATGCAGAGGCCAAAATCAGCAATACAGAGTACAATATTGAGCACCAAGCCCAATATAGCAGCCATGGCTCCAAACCCAATACAGCAGCCATGGCTCCAAGTAATGTCATTTATAAATCAATTAAAAGCAACATCCAGACATACCACACACTCATTCAGTTAACCCAACATAATCAAATTACATTTCCAGGGGGAATTAATGTCACAGTGTGTTTGGCTGTTACTGTAATTGTCATTTCTAATAGGATAAACAAAACAATCTCAGATTTCCTCAGCTGTCACTGAAAGCCAGAGTACAGAAGTGAGCATGGCTCTGACAGCAGGATGCCCGGCTTGTAATTCCAGTCTGTGTGTGGAGGACATGAAAGCAAAGTACAATACCTCTGCCATCTATTTTGTACCTATGCAGATGAACATACTAGACAGTACCTGCTCAGGTAGTTGTTGAGATAAGAAAAACTTAAGAATCCTACAGAGCATTCAGCATATATATATCCTAAACATTTTTAGTACTTGTTATTAGGTTCAAAAATTTAGGATAATAAGAGTTGTAAAGAATTACTAGTCGTGAGTTGGAGGCCAGCCTGGTCTCCAGAGTGAGTGCCACGATAGGCTCCAAAGCTACACAGACAAACCCTATCTCGAAAAACAAAAAAACAAAAAACAAAACAAAGCAAAAAAAGGAATCACTAGTCAAGTTACATTAAAGGTATTTGGGGGGCCTGGAGAGAAGGCTCAGTATAGGTTTTAGTTTGCTTTCCATTTCTGTAGCAAAACGCTGATCAAAACGAACTTGGGAGGGGAATGTTTATTTCAGCTCACACGTTATAGTTTGTCACCGAGGGAGGCCACAGTAGAAACTCAAGACAGGAACTGAAAGCAAAAATCACAGGACGATGCTGCTTTCAGATTTGGTCCTGTGTCTTGTTCACCTACAGTCCAGGACCAGCTGCCCAGAGGTGACATACACACAGTGGGTTTGGCCCTTCCACCTCAATCATTAATCAAGATAATTCCCTAAGGACTTGTTTATAAGAGATATTATGGAAGCATTTTGTCAAATAGGTTTTCTCTTCCCAGATGACTCTAGCTTGTGTCCAGTTTACAACAACAACAAAATCAAACAGACAATGAAACTAGTCAGGACAGTGGGCAAAGGTGCTTACTTCCAAGCCTGATCACCTGAACTTGATCCCCATAACTGAAATGATAGAGAAAACTGACTCCTTTAAGTTGTCCTCTGACCTTTGTACCCAGGTACATGCATACTCAAGGTCAAGTGCATGCATGAGGGAGCGGAGAGGGAGAGGGATGGAGAGAGGGAAGGAAAATAATTTTGAGGAAAATATTCATTCACACTTTTTTATGTGTACGGGTGCTTTGCCTACACGAATGTCTGTGATCCACGTGCCTATCTGGTACCCTCAGAAGCAAGAAGAAGGTGTTAGATACTTTGGAACTGGAGTTACAAAAGGTTGTGAGCCATTATATAGGTGGAGTGAACGAGGCCCATGTCCTCTGGAAAAGCCATCTCTCCAGCTCCCTTTCATTCACTTTTTAAAAATAGAAAAATAGAAAGCGTGGTCCCACCTCCATCAATAAAATTTGAAAGAATATTGACAGCTATTCTTCAGCTTTCTACAGTCTCATTCAGAAAAAAAAAAGCTGGTTTCAATGTTTCAAATGTCTCTCTCCTTCTCATATCCTGTATAGCTGTCCATATTTTTATTACATGTGTTTCAAAACAAAGTTTGGACTCAGGGCTCCATCCACTTCTACTTCCTGACAATTTCATTCAAGTTTGTCTGGAAAATTAAGGTCAATGCCTATAAACGGTGACAGCGACACCTCCTAGGAAAGAACTCTTTCAAAGAAATGTGAAGTGGACAGTTAGTATTGATTCATTGAAAACTGGAGAGCACGGTTCCTTCTGCAGTCCTTTGATGTGGAGCAAAGTCGGTAAGTAAAATCCATAATTTTAACAAGGAGAGAACACGAAGAGCTATATTGAATACAACAGGACACCAAGCCAATAGTGTCTATCACAGCTTCAAGGAATGCCATTTGCAAAACAATCAAGAGTACATTCACAGAAATGTGATGCTCATGTGGTATCTGTTTCCTGTAAAATCCTATAGACACTGCTGTATAATTAGAACCACAATGCTTTGTTTCCATGTGTTTTAATGAGTGTTCTGAGTATTTATTGCATGCTTGGAAACTTTCTAGGTATGAGGAAATAAATACAAAAGCAGAACAACCTCAAAATAAAACCTAGGATTTTATTCCTATTTACCTTGGAAGTAAGTAACTGAAGCCTTCTCCATTCTATCCAGAATAAGAAACATCAATCCCAGAGAGCGCCAGACCTCCATAAGCCTGGGTGGTCAAGGCTCTCCTCTGCCTGCACACAAATTTGCTTATAATTTTTACATAATAATTACTGATAATCTTTATTGGTAATTATCCTCACATAGCAAGCCGTATGTAGGCTGGGTTCTAGAAAATCAGAGGAAAGAGAAGGAATCTTTGTCTTGTAGGAGCAAATTAATAAAGTGGTGCCATTCAGTTGGAAAAAGTGTAGAGAACAATTTATAAAAACATATAACTCATATAGTTGATATATCACATAGCATAAGAAAACAATTTTTGCTGGATTTTCCAATATAACTTTTTAGAGAGGGTAACCAAAGTCATTGTTTTTCTTGTAATGACTTATGTTTCCTCTTAGTAAGTAAAAGTGGACATGTGTGTAAGTTTACACCCAAATATTTCTGTCTGAGCATACATAGACTGGAGACTGAATCCAACACAGACAGTGTTGGATGGTGTGAAACAAGCTTTGCTTCTTTTACCCTCATTTTGTTGTTGTTTGTTTTAGTTTTTACACAGCTAGGATTGAATCAAGGGCTTCATGTATGCTAGCCAAGTGTTTTAGACACTGAGCTATTAAACCATACCTGGTTAATCGACACTATTAAGATAATTGGAATAGTTACTTTAAAAACTGTAAGGTGAATAAAATGGAAAGCCCTAAAAGCATATGATTCAGGTAGGAGATTATTCACAGTTAGTAAGCACTTGGGTAAATCCTTCATAGGTGGAACTTCGAATCCTCGTAGCAATGTGAGCCAGTGTTCCTGCTATCTGCACAGGCAAGGTTTTCAGAGTTAGGGAAGAAAATGGACTTATTTCTGTAAACACAAGTAGAAAATGGAAGGCCAGGACTCAAAGTTCTGAGGGATGTGAAAGCTAGCAATTACAAACTTGTCCTTGGCTTTAAAAATATCACACATTGTATTTGAACTCTACCTAAAAACAGAAGTGAGCATAATCAGAAAGTGGAGAAATATAATGACACAGGACATAAATGTCAGTGTCTTTTACCCACTTTAAGTGAGGAACTTGCATTTTGGGTCTGGGCTCTAAGTTTGTAGCCTATCTGTAAGCACTGAGACTAGACAATGCAAGAAGAAAGTCCTCAGCCAATGCAAGCGCATGCTGGGCCAGCACTGCACCTACAGGGAGCTGTCCTGCCATGCAGCTTGGCAAGGCTGGCATTTGCACTGATTGATTCATACTCAGACCACACCATTTGATCAACATTTTCAATAGCATTTCCATTTGTATATTGTCAACTTCTGCTTCTGTATTACCAGGTCTGCCCTCCACCGAAACTCCAGTGTTTCTGATATCTCAACCGGGAGGTCTGACGGTGTTTAGAGATTAATGGAGGAGTAGCTAATCATCTTCTCTGCCCTTCACAACCCACTTCCGGGAAAGTCCATTCTTCCAGTTTCCCAGACCTTCTCCCTGACTTCCCCGTGACAAGTCCTACCCACTCTTCCTGTACATTCAGCTCTACCCTCAGCACACACCATGAATCTGAGGATGGAGCCATCTCCACTGTGGCCTGAGTCACTAATTACAGCAGCTGCCTTCTGAGCAGTTTTCCAGCCTCTGCTTTGGGCCTTGTTGTCTCCGTATATCATAGTAGTGAGAGTCATCACAACCAAGAAACCAGAGCATCTCCCTTCACTCCTCATGCTATTCAAAGGGTCCCCAGCTGTACAAATCAGTGTGAGAAGCTGGAAAAGAAGAGCCTGGTGACTTAAACAGTTCATACTTTGTTCTTACAGTGCCTGAAGCTGGGAAGTCTAAGGCTTAAAGGAAAGGCATCCTTCCTGGCAGGCTGCTGGTGGTTCTTGAGTCCTCAGATGGAAGAAAGGGCATTCTGGTCTCTTCTCATTAAATTCTTTCATCTGAGCAGATGGCCTCACCTATGATCACTTCAGTTAGGTCCAATCACCTCAGAAGACCCATAGGTCTGACCTCTAAAGACCATAGCATTGGGAGACAAGGATTCAACATATGAGCAGGGGAAAATATTCACTCCATATACTGTCTTGTGCAGACAGAAAGACAAGATTCTCTCATAGAGTGCGGAGCTCCTGGCTCCTTTCTGTACCATTACTATAACTTCTGATCCCCTTACTCCATGTCCTGCTATCTGGCCAGGCTGTGTCTGCCCTCATTCAGGCCACTCAGGCTTCATCTCTCCTGTCCAATAGTGCCTGCAAAGCCTCTCCCATTCTTTCCTCAGGATATGGCTCATTATAGCAATATAAGCAAGGACCTGCTTTATTATCTGTTCATTTGTCAGTATCTGGAAAACAGAGTTTTTAAAATGACAAAGTGGTGAACAAATGAATGACTATAATTTTGCATGCTGACTAAAATTCTAAATCCACAATGATTGGTCTACTTTTCCATAAACAGAGCATGCCCCTGGGTTTTATTTTATTTTATAAAGTAAAAACAACAACAAAATCATTGTTAAAAGATAGGATGTGTACCTTTAATCTCAGCCCTGGGGAGGCAGACGCAGAAGGATCTCTGTGATTAAGAGGCCACCCTGGTCTATATAGTGAGACCTTGTCTTAAAAAACAGGGTATCAAGTGGAGTTGAGAAAGTTGCGTCTGAGTAAAGTCCATGGAGAGTTATTTAAAGTACCATTAGTGAGTTTGATAAACTCACAGGCCCTTATCTTTCTTCCCTAGGGTTTCATTTGTGTTTGGTTTCACTTCTCCTCACTGAGGAAGCTAAATGCATTCTTCTGTCTCAATTTGGGCACACAATCAACAGTTTCAACAACAAGCACACAATAGCCCAACTATTTAGGAGATTGAAATCCATCATCTCCAGATTTACAGAGCCATGAACTTGGATTCCAACAAAATACCCCCTAGGGAAGAAACCATCTGAATCTTTTTTCACAAGACACATAAAAGCATAAAAAATTGCTTAGTTTTAATCCCTAGGTTGGTTCCCACGCCATTACTAAATTGGCTGTGCCAGGCAGCCTAGGTAAACCAGAGTTCAATGCTTTTGAAGTAGTAATAAATACTCAAATTTGTCACATGGACTCAAGCACTCGGATCTGGGTTCCTAGGTCTACATGGTTAGTGTAGCAATAGCGAAAGGATTACATCCTGGTCCACTCTACCCCAGACAGATTACTCTCTGCTCTCTCTTCTCTAGTCCTCCTATCTAGGACTGATTCTTTCTTTTTTTTTTCCTTTTGGTTTCCATAGAACTGTGCTGTGCACTCCTTCTGCCATACTCCAATGGGCCGTAAAGTGCCTGCCCCACTAGATACACCAAGTCTGCTGAGCAGGAGCTATGTGCAGTCATTTTATGTATTTGTTGAAACTTAATAAGGAAAAAAACAAGATTAGATAACAAAGGTGATGCCTGGTTAGGCATACCATGTTGAGAATTATGGATCTTGAATGGAAACACTGAAAAAGTTCTGCCTAGAACAAAAGTCCGTGTGTGTGAGTGTGTGTGTGTGTGTGTGTGTGTGTGTGTGTGTGTGTGTGTGTGCCTGCATGTGGGGGAGGTGAAAGAATCAAAGTGTGTAAGAGGGGAATGACTAGGTATTTGGGCAATGTGAACATGTGAATAATGAGAACCAGGCAGGAAGTCCATTGTTGTCTTTTCTGCCGTGTGACTCCCACAGAGGGTAACACCTAAGAAGGAAGGTTAGGTACTTAGAAGATACAGAATGTGCTCTTGGTTCTGCCAGCTGCACTTTTGGGAAAGCAGCTGGGAATTAGAGGTAAACGGCAATTGGGGTAGTTTATGACATTTGCAAAGTGAAGGTTAGGAAAAGAGGAAAAGAATTCCACCTCCGTGAGTAGTTACAGCTTTTAACAAGCACTCATTATGGCTTTGTTCCTAAATTGATTTCGTCCGAGAAATTCTAAAGAAAGTACTACTCAAATGGCCTCCAAACCATTCCCCTACTAACTTCATACGCCAGAAAAATAGACAAATACAGAGACATTCCAAGGATGCAAAACTGTGTTATGCGTCAAATTGTGTGCAGGGCAGAACTTCAAGTGAACCATTTTAATCTAAATTCTACCCTTTCTCCAGACTTCTTAATGACACTCAGAAGGGGATGATGTCTAGAGATGAGACTGAAAGAGAGACGAGGAGGAGCAGGCTGGGGGATGTGGTGTAGCTCAGGGATATAACATGCCTAGGAGGCTCCAATGCCAGGGTCTGATCCCTACCTTGATGGGGGAGGAGGAGAGAGAAGGAACAAATGAATATAAATCAACCAGAGAGAGGAGAAGGAAAAGGGAACATTTACTACCCCCAAAGTACATAGAAAGGCACTGAAGAAAGATGGGAAATAAGAAATTTCAGGCTCTGAACATGTCAGGTTTTTTGAGACACACACACACACACACACACACACACACACACATATGGAGAGAGAGAGAGACACACACACACACACACACACACACACACACACACAGAGAGAGAGAGAGAGAGAGAGAGAGAGAGAGAGAGAGAGAGAGAGAGAGAGAGAGAGAGAGAACAATTTTAGTGACCCAGACTTTTAGAAGTTTTCAATGTCAGGATTTTAGAATTTAGCTTGAGGAACTAAGGACATCTAGAAAGGTATTTAAGATGGGAAGCGGTATTGTGTAAAAGATCCCTCACTCAGTAGCCAAAGGATACCCTAGGAAAGGTTTAGCCAAGCCTGGGCTGTGGAACATGCATTTGGAAGAACACAACACTTACAAGCCATTGGAGAAGTTAAAGGGAAAGGGATTTGATTATATAAATCATCAAGGGAAAAGAGGGTTGGGGAGGACACCAAGTCGGCAGTCTAGGTGTGACTCTGAGGTGAAAAAGAAGCTTTAAGAGCTAACAGAAGCCCAGGAGTGGGCTTGGGTAGTGGTGCAAAGCAAAGACCATTTCAAACACAGTTATTAGGAAGGTATTGATACAAATCCACATGAATATTCCAATAGGCAACAAGGAACATGTCTAGAGGAAAATGAAGAGTAAGGTAAGGAAAAACAGTATTTTAAATGAGATACCCTGGGTAGATTTAAGAAGGACACAAAAGAAGGGGAATTCATAAAGAACAGGAAACAAGTTAGAGACAAAGAAGAAAGCTAAAAACCCAAGTATCATGTAAAAGCCTAAGGCTGGGACTTGCTTTTCAAATCCAGAGGGACACTGAGGAAGACTGGAACCAAGGAGGCTCCAGTGGACGTGGTAACCAGGATGTGATGGAATCGCCCAGAGCTCTTTCCCTTAACACCAGTGCTGGCCTGAGCTGAGTACAGAAGTTGGGGACAGGAAAGGACTTGATTGGGTCTGGAACTAGACATTCCTCCTCAAAAACTAGATCACAATTTTTTGAAGGTAAAGTGATCACTGACATATTTTTTGATTTGGGGCTATATTGTTGTTTCTTCCCTTCCTGTCCTTAGAGATAATTCAAGTCTGTGGAAAATATTCCACAGTTAACACAAACTTCCAGTCTTAATGTACCTAAGGTTGGCACTTCCTTTACCTGCTCCCATGAACTGTCCTAGCTTCCCTCATGAGACAAGCCTCTTGACATGGCTGGTACCATATTTTAGCACTTTATGCAAATGAAAACCAATGCTGTGCCACAGGAGCTGTAGGGCGTTTGTGCAGATGAGGAAGTAAACAGGGAAGGTTGGTCAGGTGGAAATGTGAACTTCGGAATCAAACAAATGTATTTGAATCTGGGTTCCACCCTCTGTAAACTAAGCAAGCTCAACCAAATTTAATTAACGTCTTTGAGAGTCATGAAGTCCCCATTTGTATAGGCACACAATCAATTACCAATAGTGAACTGAGTGAAAAAAATAAAAGGAGATTAAGTCTACTGAGAAACTAAGAAAAATATCAAGATAATTATAATAAATGCTCAGAATCAGTAAGCTTCAGGTTATTGCTGTCTAAAAATATACCTAGTTTTCTTAAAGCTTTCATCTCCCAAACAGAATAAAGAACCGCAAGTTTGGTATTCTGTGGAATTACATTTTAAAAAGGTTATGTATAAAATAAAATACTACCAAAACCTCTAATAATTAGAATAATGCTATAAAATAAAATTGGAAAAGTTGCTGTTGGCCACTTATTGAAAATGTTATACAATCTGCACTGGGGTAAACCATGTGCGACTCACAGTGATCATTACATTTCTTGATTTGCAAAATGAACAGAAGTCTTAAACTACGATATACCCATGAAATAAAAGTGATACACTCCTCTTTAAAATTAAGAACAAGGATTGAGAACACCTGGACAAAATTGTAATTTTTTTTTTTTTTTTTTTGGTTTTTCGAGACAGGGTTTCTCTGTGTAACTTTGGAGCCTATCCTGGCACTCGCTCTGGAGACCAGGCTGGCCTCAAACTCATAGAGATCCACCTGCCTCTGCCTCCCGAGTGCTGGGATTAAAGGCGTGCGCCACCAATGCCCAAAATTGTAAAATATTTTAAGACAGATTTATCATAAAGAAATGAGGGGGTAGGTATCTCTATGCTATACAAGTCAAGGATGAGATGCGATCACAGTGCTCTGGAATCCAGAAAAATAGAAAGCATTACTTGGAGATCAGTTTTACTGTGCTTCTTCAGTTTATATTTATCCCAATTAGTAGTAAAAACTGTGACATTTCAATGAGAAGGGATTAATTCCATGTTAGAGGATGTGAGGCAAACATGGCAGAAAAGTCCAGCAAGGGCAGAGGACAAAAGAACAGGGTCAGAGGTAGTTGTCACAGATCCAGGTCATCCACAGCGATGTTCCGTAAAGTCTTGCATGGAGGCTCAGAAGTCCAGCCTGCTAGTGTATGGAATAAATTGTCGAGGGCCTCAGAAGCACACCTACAGCATGAGCTGGGACAGTGGCAGCAGGAGAGCTCTGGAGCAGTGACAGTCTATGAGGCCTGGGGACTCGGCCGCACTGCCTACACAAAGCAAGAATTGTTCCTGTTCTGGCAGCTCTACGTTCCTTTCTGTGCCTAAGCCAGTGAAGGCATATGAGTCAGAGTTTCTCAAGCTTTGCAGTGACACCTCCAGCCTTTCCTTCCACTGACCATCACGATAACCTGCTGTATCCGGCTCTGTGCCATCACAGGATTTGCTTATTTCTTTCATACGGGAAATTTGTTTATACCCGGTAAGGGTGGACACATTCAGAGCTGTCTACCTGCCCACCCCCCAGCTCTGCCTCTGCCTCTCTCTGCAACCATACCATACATCCTGATTAAACTGCAATGAGCTTTTAAACTGACTAAAGTCAGCTTCAAAAAAAGTTCAAGGATAATAAGAATTACCTCATAAGAAATTTGCAAATGAAGATGAGTATTTTTTTTTTGTACTCCCCTAGAAAGGGCTTTTATTATGTCAAGCTATTTCATTCTGGTGTATATCTATTGCTGTCAGATGGGATATATATATATGGCAAACTCTCAATGAGTGCCATTCTAGGTCAGTTCCATAAGAGGAACAACTGGAGAAGTCAGGGTATTTGGGGAAAGGTGGGAATGAATAGATCCTAAAAGAAAAAAAGAGACATCATCAACACAATGGAGAGAAATAGGTAAATAAGTGAATAAGTAAATAAATAGTTTTCTCAGTTTCTTGACTGAGAAGGGAGTGACCTCAAAAGGAAGAAAATACTTAGTTATATACAGGCTAGAAGCTTAAAAATATGAGAAAAAGTCCAGAGACAAAACTGTCCTGGTGATATCGTGTATGTATAAATTCAAAGGTTATCTGAATCAAATAGTCCACTTACAAGAAACAAAATTAGAGGACTGGACATGAGGGCATATGCATGCAATCCCACACTTGAGAGGTAGAGGCAAGTGATCTCTGAGTTCAAGGTCAGCCTGGTGTACAAAGGGAGGTCCAAGCCAGCCACGGCCACAGAGTGAGACCCTACCTCAAACAACAACACAAGAATGGAGGTGAGCCTGGAGTGGTATTAACTTAGGCTCTAAACTAAGTCCCAAAAATATAGGTGACCCAGGGGTGGTAACTGAGAAATGATGTAAAAGGAGATGGGAAACAGACATCTACAAGTTCTCCCTGGAACAGAAACTCTAGTGTAAGGCTAACTGGAGGAAGCACAGGTAAGTGCAAATCGACCAGAAGGTACAACTAAAATCGAGCAACTGAGGAAAAGCCTTTCATGTCACATTAGACCTAGACTCTGGAGCAGAACTAATGTATAAACTGGACCCATCTTCCAGAATAGGAAAAATTTCAAATTATAAAGCCATATAGGTTACCACTGTAGTCATCAGTTTAACTTTTCATAGTATGTCAAGTAGCCAGGAGCTACAGAGCTCTTTTCTGGAATCAAGAAAGAGTCAAGAGAATTCAATGCATAGTCCAGATTCAAGGAACCCAAACAGCAAAGTCTTCTAGACTCTGAAGCAGGGCTTAGGCAAATGCTGTCCACCATCTGTGTTTGTAGATGAGGCCTGGCAACGGTCTCTTACTTTAATTGTGTGAAATATATAAAGAATAATATTTCTAATGATTTATTATTATAAATATGTGTGCAGGGCTCAAAAAGTTTATAGGTTCCATATGCATGCAAGTGCCTAAGGAGACAAAAAGGGTTATCAGATTCCCTGGAACTAATTATAGGCTTCTATGTGTCACCTGGGTGTTGGGAACTGAACTCAGGTTCTCTGTAAGAACAGTAAGTGTTCTTCAAAGCTGAGCCATCTCTTCAGCTCCTGAAGAATAATATTTTATGATGTATAAAAATTAAATTCAGCTTTCAATGTCCATCAATAATTCTGTTGAGAAATCGTCACTCGTGCCTTCCTATATGAAGTGCCTTTGAGCAATAATAGTCAAGTGAGACTAGAGAGCCCAGGCAATAAGCTTGAAATATTTAGTAAGTGTGGGCTTTCTTGGAAAACTGAGCAATCCTCACTTCACAGCAGGACTGCCAAAAGCCTTTAAAAGAATCCCAGGCAGTTGCAGAGAGGGAGGAGTGATGAGCAAAAGGGTCAAGACCAGCCTGGAGAAACCCACAGAAACGGTGACCTGAACAAGGGGGAGGTCATGGACCCCAGATTGATAGCTGGAAAACCAGCATAGGACTGTTCCAGACCCCCTGAATGTGGTGTCAGTTTGGCGGTCTGGACAATCTATGGGGCCACTGGTAGTGGATCAGTATTTACCCCTAGTACACAAATGGACTTTGGGAGACCTCTCCACATAGAGGGGGAATACTTTCTCAGCCTAGACACACTGGAGAGGGTCTAGGTCCTGCTCCAAATGATGTTACAGACTTTGGAGATTCCCCATGGAAGGCCTCACCCTCCCTGGGGTGCAGAAAGGGGTTGGGATAAGGGGTTAGTGGAGGGCAGGGGAGGAGGGGAGGGAGAGGGAACTGAGATTGATATATTAAAGAAGCTTGTTTCTAATTTAAATACAAAAATGGGGGGGATTCCAGGCAGCAGGGCAAGCTGGTGACAACAGCAGTGAGACACAACCAACCCTCTTTCTAATGATGGTTTTGCAATTTCATCTGGAGTAGGTTTTAGCTCTAAATAACAGTGCAGTCTATTTAAGTGCTAAGTGATTAATAAATGTCCATCCAAGCATAGTGGCACAGGCTATAATCCCAACAATCTGGAGGATGAGTTCAAGGACAGTCTGAAAAGGGGGGAAAACAAGCCATAACTTTAATTTATGGTTATGCTCTCTGAGAGATCATCTAATAACTTCCCTAGAAGATGAGGAAGCAGTTATCAACTTTGGCTGCCCATCAGATAAAAGAGACAAGGAACCATTTACACTCCTGACAAGAGGACTCAAGCTCTCTATGGAGTGAGAGAAATAGCAAAAAGCGCAAGAATCTAGCCAAGGAAACCAGCACCTTAGAATGCAAGAGTAAGTGATGGGAGGCTGTTTACAAAGGACAGATTTATGAAAGAGGCATGCTGACCACTACCCCAGTCATCCTTTCTCAAGGGCCAAACCAGATAGAGCCCAAACCTTTGCTCTCAGGCTACAATCTTTCATTAGGTGTGGCTCAGGCTTGGGTCACTGGCATTCATTGAGCCAGAAGAAAACCGGAAAGCTTTCTTGTGATTACATAAAAACAGTCATGTCCTAAATCAAAATTTATGTGGCTTCTTAAATTGTATTAATAGGACTTTTTGTTGCCTTTCTGATTATCTAGATTTGAGCTTTATAAAAATAAACATGTCTGTGAAGGGACTCTACACCCAGGACTGATTGAGACGACACTACTCAGGTCAATTCTTCCTTCATGGGATTTATATGCTACTGGGAAGAAAACAATCAAGAAATAGCTATATAATATCCTGGTAAGTGTGACAGAGAAAAAGAACAATGGAAGCAAGAAAGTTAGTTAGGAATTCTTGGCTAGGCTAGGAGGCAAGCTGCCACTCCATGTTGAGCTAGTGGGAGACAGCTCTCCTTCTTCACCATCAGGGTGGCTTTAGCACATGCTTGCTGGGCAGGGGCTGATGCTGAGAGTAACATGCTGTGAAGAGTGTCAGGCACTGCCCTTCCACAGAACACAAGTTATTCAGAGGGACTGAAGCAGAGAACCAGAGGGAGAGTGAAGACGGTGATACCAGGATAGTAAGGGAGAAGGGCGCCATTCACTGGACTTGGCCTTGCTAAGCCCTTGAGAAGTATGGATTGTTCTGAATGGTGCAGAAAGCCACAAGTACATTTCTGAGAAGAGGGGAACAGTGGTTATACTTTCAGGAGCCAGGACAATCTTTTAAAATTAAACTGGATATTATCATTCACTTTACAAACTAAAATCTCCCCAAAGGAAAAGCAAATAACTTCATTCAGTTAATCTGCCTATTCACTCTCTCAAAAAATGTCATGTAGAGGCTGGCATCATCCTTTTTAATTTTCTTCTTTTCCATGGTAGCTGCACCACCCAGTGACATGTCACTGGTTCAGATTAATCCAGAAGGCATGTCAAGATTAGGCAAAACTTTGAATTGTTCTACTTTATTCAAATAAATGTATGCGACAGTCGGATTCAGGCTTGGTATGATTGTGTAATAAGACTGTTTTGCAAAACCAGAATTAGAACATGTCAGTTCCCGGCTGTGTTCCCCCCCACTTCTGCTTCCACTGGACTTTCTTTTTTTCCATTCATTTATTTGGCTCATAAATAAAGTCATGCACAATTATGTTATACAATACAGTATGTTCACAATGGCATGGTTAAATTAAACCAATTAACATGTTATATCACACATATTCATCATTTTTGTTTTGAGAACACTTAAAATGTACTATCTCACAACTTTTAAAATATAGCATATTGTTATCAACCATATTCATCATGCTCTCAGTAGACCTCAAGGCTTCACAGAGTCCATGCTTCTTGTCCAACTGTAGTTTTATATCCTTAAACCAATCATTTCCCCATTGTTAAAAGACCCACATTGAAGCCTAATAGCCACAATTCTGCTCTCTGTTCCCATAAGTTCATCATTTCTAGGTTACACATAAAATTGAAATTGTGTGACATTCGTCTTCCAGTGTGTCACTTTTTTTTTTTGTCAAGCATATAACTTTACTACTTACTAAAGATGAAATCAAATTTGCATGCACAGGTGAGCACTCACTGAAACACCTTGGATTCATCACATATTTGAGTTTCAATTAGCATATATATATATATATATATATATATATATATATATATATATAGAGAGAGAGAGAGAGAGAGCAATAATGGCAATATGTTATGCATCAATAGCAGCAACAGCTTTTCCAGGTTCTGCAGTCATTTGAACAAAATTGTAGAGACATCCAGCACACTCCATTTAAAACAAAAAACAAAAAACAAACAAAACAAACAAACAACAAAAAAGTAAAAAACAAAATCCCAGAAAACAGCACAGTTCTGTTACTCTTGCAGTACTTGGCACCATTTTTTTTTTAAATTAGCTTCTCAGTCATCATCTGGGAGGAAACCATTCTGAGCAACATCATTAAAAACAGCTCTGATAAAGCACGGTCACTACTATGCATCATAAAGCAGGTCCACATATGAGTGAGTACATATCATGTTTGTCTTTTTGTGATTGGGTTACCTCACTCAGAATGGTTTCTTCAAGTTCCATCCATTTTCCTGCAAATTTCAAGATTCCATTGTTTTTTTTTTTTTTCTGCCGAGTAGTACTCCATTGTGTAAATGTATCACATTTTCTCTATCCATTCTTCGTTTGAGGGGCATCTAGGCTGATTCCAGTTTCTGGCTATTACAAATAATGCTGCTATGAACATGGTTGATCATATGTCCTTGTTATATGAATGTGCTTCTTTTGGGTATATACCTAGGAGTGGAATTGCTGCATCTTGTGGTAGACTCATTCCCATTTTCTTGAGGAGTTGCCATACTGATTTCCACAGTGGCTGTACAAGTTGGCACACCCACCAGCAGTGGAGGAGTGTTCCTCTTTCTCTGCATCCTCTCCAGCATAAACTGTCATTGGTATTTTTGATTTTAGCCATTCTGACAGGAGTAAGATGGTATCTCAGAGTTGTTTTGATTTGCATTTCCCTGATGACTAAGGATGTTGAACACTTTCTCATGTGTCTTTCAGCCATTTTAGATTCCTCTATTGAGAATTGTCTATTTAGTTCTGTACCCCACTTTTTAATTGGGTTGTTTGGTGTTTGGGGGATTAGCTTCTTGAGTTCTTTGTATATTTTGAAGATCAGCCCTCTGTCAGATGTGGGGTTGGTGAATATCTTTTCCCAGTCTGTGGGCTGCCGCTTTGTCTTACTGACTGTCTCCTTTGCCTTACAGAAGCTTCTCAGTTTCAGGAGGTCCCACTTATCAATTGTTGACCTCAGTGTCTGTGCTACTGGTGTAATGTTCAGGAATCGGTCTCCTGTACCGATTAATTCAAGGGTATCCATTGGACTTTCTATGCTTCAATTTAGTGACTAGAAATGATCCCAAGCCAGTTCATTCTCTTCACTAGACATGTGCTTTACTTGAAGGAGATCTACTGACAGATTCTTCAGCTATGTAAGGAAGATGCATGATTCTGGAGATACACCAGTAAGACTATTCAGTAAGACTATTTATTGCTTTTCTATTACAGTTACAGTCCTTTTGAAATCCAGGTTTTGCAGCCTTGGACCTGATAATTAATTAATATAATATGCTGTTCTGTGTAGTGAAGGATGCCCTGCAGCATGCCCCAAAGACGCCAGCAGGGTATACCCAGTTGTGATACTAAAAATCACTTCCACATATTGCCAAATGTCTCCAGAAGGAGAAAATGAAGGGGCCAAAGTCCCTGAAGGCTGAAAAACAAACATGTTTCTAAAAAAAAATTAGCTTCTCTGAAGTTTGCTTTAAGCATATCCAGAATAAGCCAGGCATTAGTGGCATACCCCTTTAATCCCAGCACTGGAGAGACAGGCAGGTGGCTCTCTGTGAGTTCGAGGCCAGCCTGGTCCACAGAGCAAGGTCCAGGACAACTTCCAAAGCAATACAGAGAAACCCTGTCTAGAAAAACCAAAACCAAAACCAAACCAACAAGAAAAAAGCATATCCAGAATGAAAATAATCTAAGAGAAGTATATTCTTAGCCTGTATTTCCTGCTTCAGTGGTACCTAATTAACAGCTTCATTTTAGACTGTAACTATACTACATTACAGTTGTGTAAGTAACTCTTGACTCTCTGCTTAGAATCAAAGGATATGCCTCCTTGGTCATCTTCATGGCCTTTAATTAGCTGTAAGAGTTAGTGATCTGGCTAACTACCAGACTCAATCAAACCTCTATTCGCTAGAAACAGTTGAGAGCTTCTAAAACTATTTTTACACTTTGCTTTTTGTTGCATTTGTACCACTACTCAGACATTTAATTTTCTTTAATTCCTAAAATCAAATTTTAGGATATCTAATAAATTATAAACAAAATAACAAGTGGGGGAAAATCTATTTATTTAGAAGCATTTAAGAAAAAATTTAAGATCTAATCAAAATACAATATTGTTTCACCAGTTCAAAGTATATAAAAGTAAATAAGATAAAATCTGGTGTTTTTTAAATAAATAGCTCACACAAATAGGCAAATCAGTGACTCTTCTAAGATAATAATTT
The DNA here is from genome assembly GCF_003668045.3 of Cricetulus griseus. Lineage (NCBI taxonomy): Eukaryota > Metazoa > Chordata > Mammalia > Rodentia > Cricetidae > Cricetulus > Cricetulus griseus. The sequence goes on from NW_023276806.1 coordinate 32,089,614, forward strand.
GAATGTGCTTACAAAGCAAATATTTATAGAATGCAAGATTCCTCTTAGATAATTGTAAAAACAACAACAAAAGACCCATTTATTTTCTCAGAATAACAGATGAAAGTCAAACACTTCAAAATAATATGCTCACAAAACTTGCATATTCTTTGGTTGGCTATGGAAAATTTCTTACTATTTTTGAAATATTTAATGCATAAACTCATTACTAAAAATCTAAAGTTTGATGAATGAATTATAATAGATTTCAAATGTCATTTGTATAAGCAAACTCATACCAAATATTTTTTTCTGTCAATTCAGGGAAAATACATTTAAATTACTCCTTAAGTGAAACACAAGAAAGAGTTATTTCAAGAGAGAGAGACTAAAGTCATTCTTCTGAAAGTTCCTACTTCCTTCAGTGTGGGCGATAGGTCTTAAAGCTAAATGCTAAATGTAATGCTATATCAAACGAGACCTGTAAGTTCATGGTAATTTAATTCAACCTGAATCTGATTGTGTTATATGATACACTATGAATCAAACTCAGAGACAAAACTGTCTACCTACGGATCATTTCTAGAGAAAACAAAATCCCATAATTAAATTTACTAGTAGTAAATATTTAGAGCTACTTTTCCCAATGCAGAAACTTTTCCATCACTATTAATGACAGCTATCAAAATGTCCCCCGAAAAATGCTATAACCACATGCTAAAGTACACTTTCAGAAATTATGGCAACACTCTAACATGGTCTGACTATGGCAGCACAAATCTGTAGTCCCAGCAGTCAGGAGCTGGGTGGTCCATGCCAGTCAGGGCACACATCAAGACTTTCTTAAAAGATTTTTTAAAAAATTACAAATACCTTTAAATTAGTAAATCAGTATTCTGGGTGCTTTAAGTAAGTTTATTTTAAAGACACTCATGTGCCTGCATGATTCATGATAACACTAGTCATCACTTAGCATTCAGCATCACACAGGAACTTGATCCTGACTTTGTCCCCCCCACAGTTAAAGTGGCTGTGTTTTGCAATTGTGATGACATATCACAATGGTTGCTATTCTATGTTGTTTCCTTAACTTTCACTGCTTTCCAATAAATATTTGTTTTTTCTTTTCTTTTTTTTTCTTTTTCTAATCAATGAGAAGAAGGTGAAAGACTGTCTTGTAAAATACAGAATTTATTGCAGGTCAATTACGGTCCCCTAAACGACAGCACAATTTTGTCACCCAAATCTTAACCTGTGTCACTGAAGGGTTCTATAGAATCTGTCTTAATCACTAGTGTTTAAATAATCTAATGCTGATGTTTCTCTCTGGCCAAAGGGTCTAAAGACAAAGACCTAAATCAGTGATTTCACTGGGTAAGAGAACTGGTCCAGTATTCTTTATAAAATGCTAACATTTTTTTTTTTCTGTATGTCTTAAAGGACAGGTGAGCAACCCAAACTGCTACAGTGGGTAGAATGGAAGACCTGAGTTGTGATGCTGGGGTACAGATGTGCAGATTCCAACCCAGAACACCTGACAAGGATAAATTGAGCAATCTCTATGGGCTTTCCTTCCTATTTCCCTGTAAAATGGAGAAAACAATTGCATGTGTTTGCTATAAGAACTAAAAGGTGGAACACACAAGAAGATCGCCCTTAGATCAGGACCTGGTAACACAATTTTATTATTATTCTAGAGGCAAAGCTTTTTGGAATTCCAACACAACACTGTTTATTTATGGTTATTAAGCCATTTTCAAATATTAATGCAATAACTTGTGATAGGTAAGTTTCTATTAGCGGTCACAGTAATATCAATATAATAAATACTACCAGTCCTAAGACTTGTATAAAAATACAAAATTAAAAAAAATTGTTATCTTCAAACAAACAAGTAACTTCACATTAAGATTAATGTGATTACCAATGAAAAGATTTTAAATTATCAAATTGAATATATATCTTTTTACTCAGATTGCCTTTCTACTAAATTGTCTACATAAAAATGATGAATTTCATTTTCAATCAAGTATTATAAAGGATATAATGCTGGCACAACACTATATGAACAAGGAAGAGTGGGAGAGAGGAGAGAATAAAAGTGGAAGGAAGAAACTAAGGGGAGAGAAATAAAGAAAGGAAAAAGAAGAAAGGGAGGAAGACAGGACGTGAGGGAGGGTAGGAAGGAAGAAGGGAAAAAGATGATGAGATTGGGAGCCAGGCAGGAAGGGCAAAGAAAGAGTGCAGATAAAAATGAATTTTGAAAACATTTATTTAAGGAGAAATTTCTTTCTGCTGTTTATCACGTTTATTGGAAAAGACAAAAAATTCTTCTGACAGTAATATCTGATAGGAAATTTGACTTTCACACCAAATAATCAAGATAACGAGATGAGATTTAATCAAATAAAAGTTAACCATAAAACAAGAACACTGCATTCTACACCAAATAATATGTGACTTTCTTTTCCCGGTTAGAAAGTCACTAGAGAAAGTAGCTCAGCAATAAAAATTATTCCCTCTGTGTAAATAAAGTGTTGTGAATATAGGAATAATGAAAAATAAAGTAAGAATTCATATAAAAAAAACCCGGGGATGCTGAATTTCCATTACCCCCACCACCACCAAAAAAGAATTTCAGTAATTTGTCATATGATCACTGGGGTTTCATCATTTTTATTTGTTTTCTTAGAGACTAATCAGTATTTACTCAACTCAGATTGCCTTTTCTGTGTTGCCTTCTTCTAAAGGGTTCAAACCTAGAAATACCACAGTGATGGTTATTTATTCATTTGTTGAGTAATGACAGCATATTTAGGTTTGACAGTCTTGGTGCCTGTCAGCACTGCTTCTCTACAGGACCTGAGGATTCTGGAAAATAAGTGTTGGCAGAATAGAATGGAAAAAAAAATGGAATTTACAAGTTGGATGATGTGATCTGCTAAAACAGAAAAAGACTCACAGAAAATATCATTGCTAATACTGTCTTGTGGGAATTTGAGGGGTGGTATGTTGCAAAGACCAGGAAGGTCCAGGATGGTGGTCACTGTATCAGTGTGCTGGGTAGCCCTCACGAGCAGAGAGGCAGGGGAGGGAGGAGACAACAGCAAGCCTTGAGAGCTCTGTGCTGCCTTTGCATAGGATTTGCTCTGGAACCTTCAGTCTCTACCCACAGAATCAAAGTAGGCTTAGATCATTCCTAAGGAAACTTTGAGGCAAATAGTTCAGGAAAATAAAATTAAGTAGATACTAAATGCACTTAGCAATCAGAGGCCTGTAAAAACCTCTTTGTAGGAAGCAGAGCGTCTCTATGTGAAGTCAACACTTGTCTGCAAATGGAATTTTGTGTGCTGTTCCACATGTCACACAACAAAACCCGTGCAGACAGAACATGTTCTGAAACAGCTCCATATTAAGATTATTTTTATTATTTGACCTGTTTTACTTTTATGTTACTGAGACAGTGTGTCATGTATCCCAGGAGGGCACTATGCACTATACAGCTAAAGATGGACTTGAACATCTTCCAAACACTGGGGTTACAGGTGTGCTTCGCCATGCCTGACCAGTAATTAAACTTTATCATTTAATGCCTGTTCTATATATCAGAGGAACTTTATGTGAACCAAACAACCTCAATTTTGTTGTTTAAAAACAGAACAAAACTGCCTACATCTCTGTTATCATCATCTTAGCATCTCTAAACACCAGTGCTCTTTATAAAGGCAATTAAAGGATTAGGGCATAGAGAATTCAGCGTCACTTAAGAATTATGGCTCTGGATCATTGTCAGAGATTAAAATGATATTCCCTAGATTATTCAAAGAAAAAGTTGAATTTATACCACATAATCTGTGATCTATTATTGGAATGCTAATAATTGTGTCACATATCACATGGACTGCACTGGGCTATAATCTGCCTTGCACATAGAAGGCAAAGCCAATCAGATTAAAATCCTCCTACTGTCTTACTGCCCTCCCATTGCACTTAGGAGAGCCAAGCTCTCCAACCCAGCATATGCAGCCCTTTGGGACTGGAACTCATGCAGCCTACTCAGTTATATCTTCCTCTCTGCCTGCTTCCTTCACTCTTCCTGACAAGGGATGGTCACTCCATCCTGAACTGTTCTTTTTCTGGGTGTGCTCATGAATCTTCCACAGTTGTTTACATGGTAGTTTAAATGTTACCTCCACTGTCATATTTTACAGGACAAGTCACTTTAAGGCAGTGACAAACACACTCTCCTTGATCAAATCCTAGACAAGTTCTTCTTTTCAGACAGGCCTTGCCTTGGACCCTGCTTGTGACCTTCCTAGGACAGTCTGTGATTAAAGAATCCTGTCAGTCATGCTGCCTGTTAGTATGCAACTGACAGTGTGGCTCACATCTTTCCCATAGTGCAGTAGTTGGGGGTGAAATCTGTCTTCATCTCTAAATAGCATCTGACAGTTTTTTCTTTTCTTTTCTTTTCTTTTCTTTTCTTTTCTTTCTTTCTTTCTTTTTTTTTTTCAGGAGCCACTCAGTCTCCATATACCCAATTACCCTACATCAATTACAAGCATAAGGACTCTCTATGCCATTAGCTGGAGGTTGGCTTTTTTACACACATGCAAGGCTGGGAGGCAGAGACGTCTCTTTTGACTACTGCTTTCCTGCCTTTGTGACAGTGCAGCTCACTGCTAGCCTAGCGCTCTATTCTCAAGACACTATGTTGAATGGGAAACTTCTTACAAAATGTGTAGTAACATGGTAAGAAAATGTACACTGAAGAATGCTGAAAGTTAGTCATGCATAAGGTTCATCATAAAAAGTCAGAAACATAAAACAAACATTACACACTGTCTCCTCTGGTTTCTCATTTAACCATCATTATATTTTTCCAGAAATTATTTCTAAGTGTACATATTAGATTTACAGTCAGAAAAACCTGTTTTAAAAAGCACTGAAGAAAAGTTGTTTAATAAATTGTCATTTTGGGGTCCTTTAAAATGTTTGTCTTTAGGGAAAAAAAATGATATACTTTTATTTACTGTAAGTTCTCTCAAGACTTGCTGGTATATACCTTTAATCCTAAAACTAAGAGGCAATAGGAGGTGGATCTCTGTAACTTCCAGGCCAGTCTGGTTACATAGTGAGTTTCATACCATGCAATGAAACCCTGTCTAAGAAGAAAAAACCGAGGAAAAGAAATGAAAAAAAGAAAAAATTCACAGGGGAGTAACTGTCAAAAGATAGTGTCTGTTTTCTTGAAGTTTTATAATGTAATAGATTTTTAAATTCTAGAATAAGCAAGGGAGTGAAAAAAAAAAAGCAAGTAATAAAATAGAGGTTAAGAATGTCAGCGGCTGGGCCACCCAAGCCCCTCCAGGGCTCCCTGTGCAGTCTAGGGCAACAGTGAAAACCAGCTACAGGAAGCTCCCCTAGACAGCACTGCCCTACTGTTTTCTCCAGGTAGCTCAGGTTCTCTTTTATACTTATTTACTTATTTGTCTTTTTGAATCAAGGTCTCACTATGCAGCCTTGTTTGGCCTAGAACTCAGAGCAATTCACCTGCCTCTGACTCCTGGGTGCTGGGATTTAAAGGCCTGCTCAACCAGGATGCCTCTTGCAGGTTAAAACATCCCTCACTTGTTGGCAGCTGATTACTCCCCTGGGATAGCTGTTAGTGCTGTTTCTAAATCACTATTCTTCACATAAGTAAATACAAAGAGAGTTAGATTAGGCAATTTAGGGACCCAGCAATTAAAACAGTTAAGATAAAGCAAGAAACTCAATCCCTCCTATTTCCTCCAATTAGAAAACAAGTGTTGGTAGAATTCACTTGATAAGGTTCTGCCTTGGGGTCCTGCCTGGAGCTGTTTACTCTGTCTGTTAATAGACTATCATTTAGCTCCAGCAGGTCACATGACTAGCTCCTTCTGGAGTCATCTCAAGTGGAGTCTTTACTCAAATTCTCCATTCAGAATGATATGGTTGACCATTTCTCTGAATTGGAATCTCTCAGTGGGGCAGAGTAAGTGAAAAGCAACCAAGCTGTTAATGGCCTAGTTCATCTCTCCACCCATTACCAGCAAAGCTGAAAATTTCTTACTATCATTCACACACAAACTAAGATTCCAAATAGTACCATATGTTGGTTGTGTTTTTCCCCCTAATTTTTAACTCTTTAACAGTTTTATATGAATATACATATGTGGTTTTTGTTTGTGCTTTTCCAGTTTGTCTATATAGACTTGCTACTTCTTGAAAAAATATAGCTACAAATTTTAACAAGTTATGCCTGATTTTGCAATTCTTTTCCTAACTGGGTAAAAAGTCATCATTTTTATTTCAGGGGTGTCCAGAGGGAAACTGTGAGCTAACATAGACTCCAAAACATGTTAAAATAAGGTGAATAAAACATAGTCAGATGTCACTTAATTCCAAATCATTTTCAGCATGCTCATTGGCTGATGTGGAATCAATGTTCGAGACAACTGGAAATATCCAATCTTTATTTCACTGCTATATTCATTGCTATGAAAGAAGGTAAAGCTAATTCATTGAAATATTTTTAAAATTTTTTCACACAAATTGTATCAAAAAAGGATGACTCAATAAAGCATATTTATAAAACCAAATTCCTACAGGATGCATATCTGGAAACAGGAATCCAAATGCCACTAGTGCTGATGAGGACACTAGAGTTCACCCCTGGGAGCAAAGAGGTTGCTTGGTGAAATCCCTATGTGGGTGCTGTTCCTCTGTCAGTCACACTTGCAACAAATGTAACCAGGATCAAGCAATTAGAATCTACTTTTTAGTAATTGTAAATATTCTGATTACTGAAATTAACATTTATACTGTAGTTTCATATGGTACATAACATATATCATTTCCTCACCAATATTGGGGTGCTTCAGAAGACGGCAGATTCTAGCTTCCCTTTCCAGTTTCTGGTGATCTGTTGAAAAATGATAGAGAAAAAGTAAATTACAAGAAGGCCAAAAATAGTCATAAAAGTCATAATAGGCAGCCTACAGATGCCATTAAGCTTTTTGTTCCTATTTATCTTTTGTTTTCTTTAGAAAACAGTGATCATTTGAAGTTGCATTTAGGTGAAAAGTACCTAATGCAGCAACCTAGTGTTCTGTAGTTTGTATTATCTAAGTGTTCTATTAAGTTACACAACACATCAGAATTCACACTTGGAATGTTGGACAGGGTGGGGCTGGCACGTAACAATAACACTTCTGTCTACAATAACACTTCTCTCTTTGCATTTTGTTTAACACTTATTTTTATCTGGGGGAGTTTGGGATTGGTTGATTTTATGAGACAGCTTCTCACTCTGTATACTCCAGACTGACTTAAAGTACATGATTCTCTTACCTCAGCCTCGAGTGTGCTGGGATTACAAGCATTTGTTACACCTGAAATCACTCAATATAAGCAAATTCGTACAGGATGCATATCTGGAAACAGGAATCCAAATGCCACTAGTGCTGATGAGGACACTAGAGTTCACCCCTGGGAGCAAAGAGGTTGCTTGGTGAAATCCCTATGTGGGTGCTGTTCCTCTGTCAGTCACACTTGCAACAACCCACATCTGTTTCTCAGCTCCACCTTCCTCTGGTTGCTTCCTATATTTTTCATGGCAAATACACTCCATTTCCTCTGGTAAATAAAATGATAATGAAAAGAGAGAATCCAATTTACATTTCTGTGAGTCCCGTTGATTCCTGTGCAGCAAATGCAGATCACACCATCACACTAGTTTTGGTATTCAGTCTGTCCTGCCATTTGGTTAGTGTTTTAGTATATGAACAACATCTGACTTTACAAGCATAGACAGAGCAAAATTTAATGGGCTTTTCAGGTAACTATGGATACTGTTCTTTAATGTTACACCCAAACTCAACATGCAGTAGTTTTTTGTTTGTTTGTTTGTTTGTTTTGTTTTGTTTTGTTTTAAGTTAGTGCCATGTGAAATTTGAAACCTTGCAAATTAAATTTATGAGCCCTATCAAATGAGGTTATAAATGTTAATGTTTAAATCAAATAGACTTTCAACATGATATATTATCTAATAAAATTAAACTTTACTCTAGTATATTAAAATCTGTTGGGATTTGTTTTTTGACACTTTGAAATACACAGTTTTATCACATGATACCATTTGTTGTTATTGGAAAATAGTGGTCCGGTAAATGATCTAGTCTTTCCTAATGCTGGCACATTTCATTGTAGACCTTTATAAAAGTAAAATCTGCTAATATCACCACCAATCTCATTAGAACAACCTTTAGCTTGGGGTATCAGTCAACTCTCATGGGTAGGTACAATTTCCCCTAAATTCTAATAGTTTTTCTTGAAAGCTTATAATATTAGCAATAAATATTGCCTGCTGCAGTTGCTTCCCTGAAATGAGAGATTCACTGTTCATGTGTGTCCACACAAGTCTGAATGAGCACAGCTAGCTTTTCAATTTGTTTTCCAGTAACAATAATGCTGGTTAAGGAACAGCTGGTAAAGCACCCACACAGGTCACCACACAGGTTCTTTGCCTGAGCAAACACCACTTGTGGGGAGAGAGCAAAGGTGCTCCCTCATACAGCTCAACAATCATGCAAGGTGTTACAATGATGCATCAGAACAGTTAAAGCTTAACAGCTATGATACTTTGATTTCTTCATCACAGACAATATTAAATGAAATTGACCCTTCTTCTATTTCCCCTAATGGGACAATGGTGTTCAAAATACCAGGATTGGTACTATGGTTTAGCACCACTTCCCTGAGACATGCAAATTCCAACAATGCTACTGGCCATTTCTTTTGCATTCATGACACATCACATGTCAACACACACACACACACACACACACACACACACACACACACACAGAGTTAAAGTCTGGTTTGCAAAAGGCAAATAAGCTCTTAGTTTTATTTAAAAATACATTTGACCTTACAGATCCACTGAAGAAGTCCAGAATTTTCCCAGATCCATATTTTGAGAACTGCCAACTGCTGTTGCATATAGAAAGTTTCATCTAGAGTTTTGGAAAATGAGTTGTGTACATATATGTGTGTCTCTGTGTGCATGCACATGCATACTGTGAGAAATGCGCTGTTTTCATGAATTAGGCACATTGCATGGAGAGGCCCTGACGCCATGTCTCTGGACTGACAAACAGCAGTCCACACTTCCTAAAGTAGTGTATCTTTCAGTGGAAACTCTTCAAGCCGTGGTGCCTTGAACAACTCCTAATTTTTAACTATTTGTAAGTATTATTATTTAAAAACATACAAGTAAACACAAAATGTTACACAGAATTTTGGAAATGTACGTATTACAATTATCTTAAATGAGTAAATTCTTTTATGTGGAAGCATATGGAAGACATATGCTTACAAGATTTATAACTTCCTCATAGAGATAAGAATATGCAAATATATGCTAACTATGTGACATATACAAATATAAAACATGACATATATGTAATTATATATATGCCTAAATAAAGGGGTAAAAAGGTAGCAAAAGATCTTTACAGACATTAATCTTTACATTTTTTTAGGTATAGAGCTAAAAATAATTACAGATTTATTTCACTTAGTTTTTATTTTTTTGGTTTTTATTTCTATGGTTGGCCTGAAAGTTTCACTGTAGAACAGAATGATTGTGAACTTCTAGATGAACACGAACTTCCAAAATTTCTCCTGCTTCTACCCCCTGAACACTGGGATGACAGGCATGCGCCACCGTACCTGTTTCACTGATTTTTACAAAGCCAACTCTTACTGGCAGAGCTGCTGCCTTACACATTTTATATACTGAAGTCCTAAACCCCCTGACCCGCAAATGTAACTATAGCTGTGGATGGAACTTTTTAGAAGGTAGTTAAAACAAGATCAGTGGTGTGTGCTCTAATTCAATACGGCTGGTATCTGTGAAAAAAGAAGAAACCAGAACATTGACACACATGTGTGCAAGAAAAAAAAAACAGTGTGGAAAGGGATAAGGTTGCTATCTATATGGCAAGGAGAAAGATCGCAGGAAAAACAGGTCTCTGACAGCTTGGTTGTAGACATCCAACTTGCAGAATGTGTGAAGAAATAAATTCAGTCTGTGGACTTTGTTATGATGACCCAAGGAAACTCCCAAACCCATGTGCTAGCCTTCTCTTGCTGTGTGTCAAACATCACACATGTAGAATCAGAACACCATATATACCAAGAATCAGTTTCTTGAATTAACTGCACCTTCTAATGAAGGGACCAGCCATGGCTGACAACTCATATGCTTCCAAGTTTGCATACTGGTTGCCACCATTCAGTTGTGCAAAGGCCCCTAAGCATGAGCCTCATTTGGATGGGCACAACCTCATAGTTTGGATGGGCACAACCCTCAAAACCACCACAGAATGGTCGGGAAAGCAAAGGTGAAAGCCAGTCTCTCTCTCTCTCTCTCTCTCTCTCTCTCTCTCTCTCTCTCTCTCTCTCTCTCTCTCGCATTCTTTTTTCATCATTATTTATTTGAATTAGAAACAAGATTGATTTACATGACAATCCCACTTCCCTTCTCCCTTCCATCCTCCCCTACCACCCCCCAACTAAATCCCACCTATCACATAGCCTTTCTTCTATTCTTCACCTGACTCAACCTTTCTGCTCCCTCATGACCTCTGTATCCTTCCTCTTCTTCCCTTCTCATTCTCGGAGCTCCCTCCCCCCTCTTCCCATGCTCTCAATTTGCTCAGGGGATGGTGACCCTTTCCCCTTCTCCAGGGGACAATGTTTGTCTCTTTTAGGGTCCTCCTTGTATACTAGTTTCTCTGCCTGTGTGGATTGTAGGCTGTAAAGGATTGTAATCCTTTACTCTATGTCTAAAATCCACATATAAGTGAGTACATATCATGTTTGTGAAAGCCAGTCTCTTATTTAGCACAAGTATGGGAGACATGGTGCATATTTGTCATCTTCTTATTGGTGGGGAGTAAGAAACTGGACTGTCCTGATTCTGATACATAATGGCAAGGGTTACAGGATTTTTCTATGGTCTGTCCACCATGGCTCACTTTCCAATGTTGCAATTTCACACCTTTCACTCTTTGAGCATGTTCACTGCCTTTTTTACTCACACCCAGTCATCAAGCTCTAGATCTCCTGTGAATCATCAGGTATTCTGCACTCTGCCACTGGGGCGTGTTGTGACATTCCAAACAAAATGATGATAGGTCTAAATGCTAGTTTTCAGTAAAATGAGAATTTTATAATAATGGATATGCATATCACCTGGTGTGAATCAAATTTAACATCAAATTCACAATTTTACTTTTTAAAGGGAGTAAGTGATTGAGGAGGAGGGATTAACTACCTGTTCTTTCCAAAGCACATCTGTATTTATCCTGCTGAAGAGATAAATTCATTATACAGTTAAAGTTTCCTCCATTCTATCTCATTGTTCCCAGCACTTACAACTACAACAGCAAGAGACAAGGATGGTTATAAAAGGCAAGAGACTCATGATATGGTTTAGCACTCTTTGAAGATTTGGGAAGTTCTGTTCTGTTTTGTTTTGTTTTTTGAGACAGTGCCTAATGTATTCCATGCTGACATGTATTCCATGTATTCCATTCACTATAAGGCTGAGGTTGACCTTGAACTTCTGATCCTTGTAGCACTTCACAATTGCAGGATTTACAAGCAGGTGGTTCTGGGGACAGAACTCAAGGCTTTGTAAACAATAGGCAAGCATTGTTTCAACTGAGCTATATACCAAGACCTGAAGATGTTATCAGCCACAGGTCCTGAAGCTAATATAGAACCACCCTGCCTTGTCATCTAATATTTGTTAAAGCACTCTAGCTATAATAGTTGGGCTTCCTTCTTCCTGTGAAGCTAAAACCCACACTTTTATGAATAAAAATATAATATTTCAGGCTGTGATGTGAGATTTGATAAGACACATGGAGTTAGCAACATATGGCAGAAGGACTGTCATAAACAATGCTATAAAGAAAACACATTTTCATCCAGTTCTGACGTGGAGTCAGTGGGGAATAGCATCACCAAAAACAGACCTCTGGGTTGTAAAACAGTCTCTGAGAATCTGGGTTAGTATACTCACTGTTTCTAGCTTAAGATACTATAATAAGATAACTTAGCTCAAACAAAATGAAAACTTAAAATTCAGACATAGTGAAGTAGTGACTCCTCCACGTGTTCAAGAATAAATTTTAGTATGTATGTGAAACATCTGACCACACATGTGAGTGTTAGCCCTGAACCACTTTCCCAAAGCAACAGTGATGCCATGGAAACTATAGAAAGCAACAACTTGCTGATCTGCCAGTTGGAAGAAGGTTGTCACTGACTTCTCACATCATCATTATTAGCACCATCAGCTGGTTCTCGCCCAGCATAGCCCCTAGGGATCCTAGGTGTGACAACCTACTAGCTTTGTCCATTGGAACATCTTAGCATGGTGTTGAGGGACAGAATATGTTCCTTCTTCCCCCATGACAATGGCATCCACTATGAGAGACAATGTTAGATGTCATGAAATAATGCTCTACACAAAATTATATAAATTTAAAGCAAAATCTGTACCTAATAAGGGTCGCATTCAGTTGCAGATCAAACAAAACAGTATGTCTTAGGACTTTTAATGTTCTAAGTACAGTATACATTATAAAACATTTTTCTTTTTTAAATATTTTTTAATTAAAAGCAATCTTATTTTACATACCAATTCCAGTTCCCTCTCCCTCCCATCTTCCCATTCTCCCAACCATAACCCCATTCCACCCCCAGGAGTGAGACCTCCCATGGGGGATCATCAAAGTCTGTCATCTTTTGGGACAGGATCTAGACCCTCCCCTGTGATTCTAGGCTGACAGAGTATCCCTCCATAGGTATTGAGCTCACAAAGCCCATTCATGCAGATTAGCTTTCATCCAGCAGCTAATGGAAGCAGAAGCAGAGATTCACAGCTAAGCACTGAGCTGAACTCCTGGAAGTGGTCTAGAGAGGGAGAAGTGATGAGAAAAGGGGTCAAGACCAGGCTAGAAAAAAACACAGAAACAGCTGACCTGTGCGAGTGGGAGCTCATGGACCCCAGTCTGACAACTAGGGAACCAGCAAAAGACTGAACCAGACTCTTTGAACATGGGAATCAGTTAGGGGGCTTGGGCAGCCTATGGGGCCTCTGGCAGTGGAACCAGTATAAAACATTTTTTCTATGACCATTTATTTAATGTCTGACTATATAGAGTATAGCACAGGCATATCTATACTTGATGATGGAGATATCTGCCAGAACCTATCAAGCCTTAGAAGAGCCTCCACGGAAGCTTCTTACTACTTCTAGGTGAACTGGTCGTGGAATAAAGTGGCAACGGTGTTGCACAATTAAAAGCAGACATACAGATCCAAAGGACACTGGTACCAGATTGTAGTTTTTTCTATAAAACCAAGAAAATGCATGAGTGGTGTGATCTTGCTCACAGCTTGTAGCCCTGCCTAAGGTTAGCCAACCCTGACCCCTTGAATGGTTTTGCTACTGCCCCTCAGTGGCTTTCTCTGCCTTCTGCTAACATGGTTGCAGGGCACAGACTGACAGGGTAAAGGGAAACAGTGGAACAAAGGTCAAATCAATACCAATCCAAGGTGGTAGGGGATGAGGGGTGGGAGTAGGAGTGGTGAATTCACCTGTACAGCATTTATGGTACAAGGTGTTTATCAGACTGTTATCCAAGAAGACTATATGACATAAACTATCATCTCAAGTGATGGTCAATATCATTTAAAAAATGGGCCCTAATAAACAAGGACAGGAGGAAATGATTGGGACACCTATTAAGATTAAAGTGGTTTATATTTGTGCATTTATTTTAACTATGTCAACAATGTAATTCGATAAAGAGTTATGTGATGAATTCTGTGTAATATTCTACCTTGCTTCCACATTTGGTATCTCCCAGAATCCCCCTGTGTATTGTTACTGGTGAGGCTGGAGGGATTTTAAGATAGAACTCAGTTTCCACATGAGGCATGATGGAGCCGAGCCATTTGACATAATTTATGAAAATCCTTTAAACTCTGACTGCCCAGAGATTAAAGGAGCCCAGAATGCAGACAATACATACTAAATATAAATATAAAGTGATGTAAATATAATACAATCCATACTTTTCCATTTCGTTACAGCAGCCCTCACAATTTTTACAGGCAGTTGATAGTAACACAAGAGTGTATTTCCTTCTGGGACATGTGTGTCTGTGCTCGAGTGTTCGTGTGTGTGTGTATGTGTGTGTGTGTGTGTGTGTGTGTGTGTGTGTGTATGTTTGTTCGAATCCCACTCCTGACACCAGTGTGTG
>NW_023276806.1:32104153-32116653 GCF_003668045.3 Cricetulus griseus
GTGTGTGTGTGTATGTGTGTGTGTGTGTGTGTGTGTGTATGTTTGTTTGTGTGTGTGTGTGTGTGTGTGTGTGTGCTAAAATAAATTCATTTTGCTTTTATTTAGGATTAACTATACACAAATAATTCTAAAGGTGGAAAGCATGGACTGTCTTTTATAGATTTCTAGTGAACAATTTTTAATGTGGTTTAGTATTAATACCTTAAAACAGAGAATAAAGAATGATTTTGAATGACATTGTAGAATGAAGAACTGCCAGCAATGTGAATTTTTATGGTGCTTGAAGTGCCTGGAGTTATTGATTCCAGGTGCCATTCTCCTCAGAATAAAGAGGAATGGAGGAGAATGTAGTTTCAGGGTCTCAGGGTCTCTCCTGCTCAGGGGCTCCCACACTGGCCTATGCAGTGATTTCATAGACTGGCATGTTTCCCTAAAAGTTTCAGCATAAGGTCTTTTACCAGCAATTAATCTTTCCCCCTTGTTTCTCTTCTCTTCCCAACACATTTCAGTTCGTGTCTGGTGGCACTGGGGTGGCTGTAAAGGTCTTTGAGAACCATCCAAGCAGAATCTGAACTAAAGATCTATTTAGTAAGTAAATTTCAAAATAAATGCACCTGACTTGCAGGTCATGTCTGTGCAGAGTTATTGCTAGTCAGCCCAGTGTAGGAAAGCTTCCAGCAACATCCAGAGCCTGGCCTTCAGCAGGAAGGATGCAACACCCCATAAGCAGCACCAAGATCATGGAACCACACGACAGGTTGCTCCACGCATGTATAGATAGAGAGCTAGAAACATTTAGTTTTACTCTTTTTTCTGGATTTTGTATATTTCATATTATTTGTCAGCTCATTAAAACTCAGCTGGGATAATAGTGCATGAAAGACTAATAAAAGATGGTCAGGAGTGCAAAGTTACCCTTGGATACATAGTGAGTTTTAGGCCTGCCTAGGCTACAGAGACCTTGTATAAAACAACAAAAATAAAAAAAAATAATGAACTAAAACTTGGATCTGCCTGTGCCTATTTTCATTATAATATATATTTATTTTGAATTTACTTTGTAAGCCAAGGTTTATTTATTCTTTTTCTTGTTTTGTTGTTCTGTTTTTCGAGACAGGGTTTCTCTGTGTAGCTTTGGAGCCTATCCTGGCACTGGCTCTGGAGACCAGGCTGGCCTTGAACTCACAGAGGTCCGCCTGCCTCTGCCTCCTGAGTGCTGGGATTAAAGGTGTGTGCCACCAATGCCCGGCTTAAGGTTTGTTTATTCTTTAAAGAATGTTATAAATCACATTAGTTTTAGGCCCACCCAAACCTGGGTGATAAGGGTTTACAATATTTATGATGAAAGGTAGAAAATTACTTATTGTTCAAATACTAAGTGTAAAAGATGAGATTTGCACATTAACATATTTCACAAAAGTTGTAACATACATCTGCTTTCCTCTTTAAGTGAATAAAGTAATTTAGTTTCTCAAACAGGTCACCAAAAGCCTATTCATGCATTCTATCAGTCATGAGTGAACAACCACACAGAAAAGACACCAAATTAAAAACTTATAGAAAAAATGGATTCAAGGAAAGCTCTCCCAGAGAAACTTATGAATTCAAAACAACGAAGCCAAAACCTTGTAATTATTCCTCCCAATCTCATTAAGATATTACAAATTTGAGATAAATCATTTCATTATCAATGGGAAAATAATTTCTGTAATGCATGGAACTTAAACACATTCACAACTAGTGTTTTTCATAACTACATTATCAAACAGACCCAGGATACTGTGAGGGATAATTTTGATTGACAACTTGATGAGCTTAAAATTGTCATGGAAAGAAAGCTCTGGACCTATTTGTGAGGGACTATCTAGATTAAGATAAATAGGGCAAGAAGGCACTGCCACCCATCAAATGTGGGTATTTTGTCACAGCAATAAGACAAGTTACTAAGACTCTGATAGTTGGTTTGGAAAATGTCTACATACTTACAGACTAGTAATAAAAACAGAAGGTAATAGTTTAAAAAGGAAGACTGCTATGAGCATTATATTATCACAAGCCTCTAATCACAACAACTGGTACTCTGAAGGAGGAAGATTGCCAAGTGGTAGGATATCCTGGGCTGTGATACATAGTGACACCTCATCTTAGTCATCCCCATGAGACACAGACATTTACATAAACACACAGATGGAGGGAGAGATAGAGAGAGAGATAGATAGAGAGAGAGAGAGAGAGAGAGAGAGAGACCCTTCAGAGGAAAGTGAAATTATAATTTATCAGACCATATTTACCACTCATGTTAATGCAAGAAATTTAAACTCTCACCTATTTTATTAGCTGCATATATAATTAACTCATAAATAGATCAAAGGTGTTAATAAAGTCCTGAAATTCTGAAGCTTTTTTTTTGTTTGTTTTCAACACAGGGTTTCTCTGTGACTTTGGAGGCTGTCCTGGAACTAGCTCTTGTAGACCAGGATGGTCTCAAACTCACAGAGATCTGCCTGCCTCTGCCTCCCGAGTACTGGGATTAAAGGTGTGTGCCACCACTGCCCAGCTTTTTTTATTTTTATTTTTAATTCTGAAGCTTTTTGAAAAAAAAACATTGGTAAAGCACTGTATGATAAAGGCTTGGTTATAACCTCAAAAAATAAAATAAAAAAAAGCACACAATATACAAAATACTGTCTGGAATTCTCTAGATTATTCCCTACAAGTTGTTTGGCTTTAAAAATTATAAAATGAAAGCATTTTAATGCACAAAAATAAATAAAATAAAAACTGTAGTCATAGGCAATGGAGGGGACAGACAGGGGCAATGGAGGAGAATGAGAGACAGGGATAAATCAGAACAGAGTGCAATGGCATACCCTTATAAAAATGGTGTGAAACTCATCACTTTCTATGCCTGTGGAAGACCATACTTCAAAAAATTGTCTATTTTTATTACACATTCTTAGTTTGCCACACTCTGTGAGTGCTTTTATTTCCTACTTGTACAAATCAAGGAAGGCTAATGCAGCCACTTAAATGTCAAAATTCCTACTGAGACAAGATATTAAAGTGAAACACTCTCCATTTTAGCGGAAATCCTGAAGGGTAAAAATTAAATGGTTGTTTGGTGTAGGGCACCAAAATCATCCATTTGGAGCTGACCAAATTGTTTTGCAACCAGTAAGCCACTGCTCACTTCCAGTTATATAGCAGGGGGTAATGAGTCCATCAAAGGCTACCTTTCTGCAAAGAATGGTGAGGACTTCCTGCAACCCCTCCTTCTCCTGGCAGGGAAGGAGTTTAAGGTACAAAACTGGTAGGAAGGTATGGCTCTGAAAAGAGAATGACTGAAAAGATGCATCAGTGTAATTCCTACTATTTGAGAAAAGCAAGGATAACTACTTTATGCCTGATTAATAGGCATAAAATTAAAGTAGGTTAGCTGCCTTGACACTGCAAGGCCAGGAGCCTGTGTTATGACTGAACTATGCTTCCAGCAACAGCAAGAACAAAATGTGTATTTCTTAGGAAGGGGTTGTCTTGTAAGGAACAATGCCCAAGAATATCCATTTGGGAGGCAAAGCAATCCTGCAGAGGGTGGAATGCCAGAAGTCCAGGAGCTGCATAAGCAGTTAAAACTCTAAGTCAGAAGAGGCATGGCCTCTGGTAATACTGGCACCAGAGGACGCTAAAAGGAATCAGTGAAAAGAATCACAAAATGCCCCACAGGACAGTCAGAAGCCATGTATCCACCAGGGGGTCTTGTACAGATTAAATTGCATCAGTGAAGTCAGATGTTCCTGACTCCTTTCAGCTCTGGCCTGAGAGCTTGGTAAGCACCTGTGGGAGAGGAGGTGAAAGGACAGTGTGGGCGTCACACCAAGCTCTGGTCCACTGAGGTTCTCAAGGCTGAAAGAAACTATGGCATTGGCAGGGACTTTCAAATTCATCAAGTGGGATCACTCTTGTGATTACAATGAACTTGGAAGTTCTGAGATCTGCCTAATGTTTCATAGGGAATCTACCTACAAGATGGGCTTCAGGGAGTTGAGTAGTACACTGAGGGGGTTCCCCCCCATACTACAGTAAAACCAAATGATTACACTCATCGTCCTGATTTCACAGTACCATATCCCAACTTTCTGGAAGCAGAACTACAAAGAGGAGGCCAAGCAGACAAGAGTGTGGCTTTTGTTAGATACGCTCATGGACATTCCAGGCTCCTTAACTTCTTTCTATGGAATTCACACCTACAAGTGTATCATCTTATTCTTTGTGATAGTGCAGTCATGATAGCTCTGAAAGGCAAGATAAAACTCTCCAGGCTTGAGGAAATGGCAATTTTTTCTTTAGGTTAATTTACTTTATGTAAATTTTTCTTTAGGTTAATTTACTTTACTTTATGTAAATATCTGTTTTGACCACATGTATTTGCACCACATGCATGTGCAGTACCCACAGATGTCAGAAGTGGGGTACCATATACCCCAGAACTATAAATACAGATTATTGTGAACCATCTATATGTTTGGGGGTGCTGAAAACTGAACCCAGGACCTCTGCAAGAGCAGCTATTAGATTAATCACCAAGATGTGTTTCTAGCCTCAAGAAAGTGGTATTTTCATCACTGTTCTAGATACAATACATCATCTGACTCACTGGAGATGAGCCATCTTCTGCCTAGGATGCTGTGTCTCAAGTAAGTGCTGCATTATTTAGAAGATGTATTTGGCATTCCTGCGGTATTATAACTGGGCCAGCTCAAAAGCAAGAGCTTTTTGCAGCCCTGCCTAGCTGAAGACTGCAGTTTATAAGGAGACATAGTCAATGCCAACAAAATTGACTCTGCTTCCTTCTGTGAGGTTAACTTCTAAGGTAAGAAGCACAAATCTGTCCAAGAATTAGGACTCCCTCCATAGAAAGGTAACAGACCCACACTCTGCCTTCTAAGTACATAATGACAACAGAAGCGATTTCTAATTTGTGTTCATCCATAAGTATCATCTGAGTGGAAACTAGTTCCTCAGCATCTGGGCAGAGTCAGAGGAAGGCAAGACTTCACTGAAGTTTGCAAATCAGTCCTGTTACTAGCTAACTCTGAGGACTAGAAAAAGGGAGGTTAAAGGGAATTTAGTTCTTAAATTGTGAGACAAAAAATTCTGCCAGGTGATTTGGAAATATGGGGCTGCGACAGAAGCCACTGTGGTACATCCTGCAGAACCCTTCTGCAGTACAGCTCTTACCTGCACAGCCCACCTGCACAGCTCACCTGCCTCCCATCTGCACAGTCTACCTTCCACAGCCCACCTGCACAGCCCACCTGCCTCCCATCTGCACAGTCTACCTTCCACAGCCCACCTGCACAGTCCACTTTCCACAGCCCATCTGCACAGCTCACCTGCACAGCCCACCTGCACAGTCCACCTTCCACAGATTGCCTGCACAGCCCACCTGCCTCCCACCTGCAAAGTCCACCTTCCACAGCCCACCTGCACAGCCGCCTTCCACAGCCAGCCTGCCTCCTCCAAGGTAAATCTTTTTTCCTCCCTTTTCAGTATTCAATTTCTGAGTTTTGTCCCCAGGCTGGTTTAAGTTTCCCCCATTATTTTCTTGAGAAGTTTGACTCTTAAATGATACATTTTCATAGAAAATATGAATGCATTTCAATTAAATAAAAGAGAAAAATCTCCTAAAGCTTTACTTTATTGACAGCTGTTGACAGCTTTAATGCATACCCTGCCAGTGTCTTCTTATACACACACAGCACAGTACATAGGCCTTTGTTTATGTTTGTAAACTGTCTAAATTCACTTTGGATAATTTCTTGGTACATAGAAACTGAAAGCTAGCCTGACGAATGAAGGAACAATTAAAAGGCAGATGAACAGAAATTGGGGTTGGGAGGAAGCAAAACATATCACAACAAATGACTACTTGCTTCTCAAGTGTAACTCCATTTACAGAATCTAATTGGTTCTGTGAAACCGGAAAAAAATGGAATGGAATCAGAATTCATTATTCTGACTAAAGGGAATATTTTTGAAAAAAAATCAAAAGAAACTACTATGTAAAGTGGTGGGTGGGGTGGAGGTGGGGAACTCCTGTAGTGGCCAAAATAGAATTTCAGGTAGAGTTTCTGAAATTTTGATGACTTGGGTAAAAATAAAAGCATTATTTTCTTAAAAATAACTACTTACTTCCTTCATAATTTATCACTAAGCTATAGCCATTAGTGTCTATGCTGGAGCAAGGCAACAAGATCAGACCTGGGATGTCATCTTGTAGTACACAGCCAAGATTGGGTAGCTCCTGTGGTTCAGGTTTTGATCAATCAAGATAATAGCCAAAAGATGATGAAAAATGGAGAAATACTATCACTGAAAATCCAGGGGTTGTGCTGTTCAAGCCATCTGAGGCTTGTGGACTGCTTATTTGGTACACAGAGTGGTTTCCATCTACTACTGCTCACTGCTCAGTCTACTTTATTTGTTAAAGACCTGGCATGCTGTCAGCTTTGCACTTCCCTCAAAGCTTGCCAACACTCTGCGCTGCTTCAACAAACACCCAGAAGTAGCCCAACATTTGGCCTCTGGGTTCCTTGACCTCCCTGTCTTGAGTGATCTACATTCCCACTCTATCTCAGTCATCACTCTTGCTCCCAAGTAGGAAGTTAAAACTCCCAGTCTCTGACCACCAGTTTCTCACTTTCCAAATTGCTAGCAGACCCAATTTGTCCCAGGGGTAGGTGCAAAACCATAAACTTAACATTAAGGGGTTTTGTTTTGTTTTGTTGCCATGTATGAGTAGGGGTTATGGGTATGTGTAGTTGTGGTGTGTGTGTATGTGGAGCATGTGTGTATATATGTGCATGGTGGTGTACTGCGCATGTGTCATGTATAGTGTGGTGTGATGAGTGTGTGTGGTGTTTGTGTCACAGGATTCTGGAGTATGAATTTTTTAGATGACAACACTGGTGTCACAAGGTTGGACAGCCTGACAGCGACTTTTCTCAACAAATACACCCATCCACTGTTCTCTTCCTTAAATTCTTTTCTATGCTAACTTAAAATTTAAAATATATATCAGACCAAGGAAATTCCTTTGGGATAAATTTTTAAGAATCATAAAGCCAAGTACTGAATCACAGATGTGGGAACAATGTTAGTTGAGCACAATGATGTCCAGATGAGAAACAAATACTTAATGTATCATGTTATCATAATAGTTGTAAAGGCGTTTGAAAACAAAAGTTACAAGATCATTATGACCTCCTTTCAGTTTTACTTTAAAAAAATATTGTTATTTATGTGTGTATGTTTGTGTGTGCATATGTGTGCTTATGCAGGGATTAGGGATGAGGGGACCACCATGGAAGCTAGAAAAGGGTATCAGATCTGTAGCAGATTGAGTGGGGTCCTCTAGAAGACTTGGAACCAGTGAGCCATCTCTCCAGACCCTCACTTCTGTCCTTTAAAAGAAGATGTGAAGATGCCCTTCCTCCAGCAGAAAGAGAGCAACATTTATCATCTAGTACTAAAAGTTAAGGCTGAGAGACTGCTGTACAGGACTAGCTAAAGTGACTTCACCACATAATCTGGATGCTTCTTTGCAATTTCCTATTCTTCATCCATTTCAGCACCTAGGTGCAACTGACATCTTGAACTCTTAGGGTTTTCATTTCTTTACCAGGGCACTCATGCTGTGTAAAACATATCATCAAAAAGAATGTGTGTTTTCCCCACTCCCTTGTCTCTCATGCCAAGCCAATCATCAGGCCCAGCTTAGTTAGAAGAATCTGAGGAACAGGAGGTGAAACTCTGCCTAGATCCTTGTACCACAAAGCAGATGACTCAGGACCTTAGCACATTCCCTGTTACAGGTCTGCTTCTCCCAACATTAGTTCTTTCAAAACAGCATTCTTAATGGTTGTTATCCCAATTATGACTCCACTCTCACTGTCCAAATTCAACTTCTTTACAGTACTTGCTAAATGTGTGACTTCTTTTAATTCATGAGGGTTTCTTTTTTTAAGTTTTCCTTTGTGAAAACATTCAGGATAACAGGCTATATGTTGGGTTTTTTTTAACCTATTGTTTTACAATCAGCATATAATTATGGTACATAACAAATATTCAATAAGTACTCGTTAAAAGGATTCAAAAACAAATAAGGAAAAGGTGGTGCAAATTGGTACATTTAAGTAGATGCAGAGGTCACTCATGATAGAGCTTAGATAACTCCCTTCTTCAAGGGCCAAAGAAGCAAGATCATAATCTAACCTGTTGATCGAGTTCTCAACCTGTGGGTCATGACCCACAGTAGCAAAATGGCACTGATGAAGTAGCAATGAAATAATCTTGCAGTTGGGAGCCACCATAACATGCAGAACTGTATTAAAGGGTTGTAGTATTAGGAATGTTGGCAACCACTGCTCTAGAAGCTGCTGTAAGAGTCTGATAACACAGGGCCATTTGGTAAGAAATTTAAACCATAAAATAAATAAATAAATAAAAGCCCTGGCCTTAGAAAAAAGTTAAGTAGGTTCTAGAAGATGCAGTGCTCACTGACAAAGATAAAATTTACACATCATTATGCATACACCTTCTAACTAAGACCTGAACAATGACAATACAGTTGACATGCCTGTGCAGATTTGGGAAACCATGCAGGGACCCACCACCATATGACATCAGAGCAGTTACTGACTGCTGAGAGGAGACTCAGTCTTCTCCAGGTATGACCCTCATAATTGGTTATTCAATACCAACATACCACATATATGCACTTAACAGCTCATGAGCTTGAGAGGGAGTGTAGGAAGAGAGCAGGGGGGGAATTGGAAGGATAGGAGGAAAGGGTGTTTAATGATATAAATACAGGACTAATATGAAAATCTCACAAAACAAGAATACTAAATCTCAATTATAGTTCTTGAGTTAAAAAGATAAGTCAGTCAAGATAAAAATAGCCCCCCACACACGGAGGAAAAGACGGCTTTCCATGGCAGCAGGGCACATGTGAACCCAGAGGAGATACCACAGCTTTGTCACCTGGCACTGAGGAGGTGGAGCAGGAAGAAGGTGAGTTTGAGGCCAGTCTGAGTTACATAGTGAGATCTTATCTCAAACAACAGCAAAAAGCCAGTTCTTTTTGTAATTTAGCTGTACAATAACCGTCATGATAGGAACAGTTTCCAAGGTTATAGCAACAACCCAAATAAGAACTATTCCACAATTTCTTAGTTCGGTCAACTGAAAATTGCATTATTTCAAGGTTCAGTATCTGAGTTGCCATGCTCAAGAGAACCACTGTGCAAGAACTGCTCATGAGGCAAGCAGAGTCACACAGCAGGGACCTTGTGTGTTGGAGGCAGGGGGATGAGGGAGTTCTTCAGCAGGCAATGTGAACATGGGCCATCTACTAAACCTCTGGAATCACCCATGTCTTCAGGTGTACAACATGAAATCACAGTACTACAGTGTATCTACAGGACCCCAAAGCTTTCCAGTATCTCTTCCTCTTCAAGACACTGGAAAACTCAAGTAAGACTGTCTGCAGTTGTGTGATTCAACACTTGGTTTTGTGATTCTTAAGACACATTTAGTTCAATGCATTTCCCTAGCCAGGTATACTTTTAAAATATTTATTTAACACTTGCTATTAATTCTAACATGTAGAAAGCCGAGACAAAAGGATCATGAGTTTAAGGCCAGCCTGAGCTGCATAGCAAGTTGTGGTCTCAAAAACACCCAAGGGTGGAAGACTTAGCTCAACAGTAGAGTGCTGACTGAGCATATGCAAAGCTCTGGTTTGATTGACATCATTACACACACACACACACACACACACACACACACACACACAGAGAGAGAGAGAGAGAGAGAGAGAGAGAGAGAGAGAGGGAGGCATGGTGTGTGTGTGTGTGTGTGTGTGTGTGTGTGTGTGTGTGTTTGGGGGGATAGAAAACTGCATATGCCCTATGTATAGTACACAGTTGTCTTTTACAAAACGAGCATACATCCATGTAACCAGTACTCAGATAAAGAAACACTAAGAGTCCCAAAAGCCCCCAGCCTTGCCTTTGACACTACAGGGCCCACTACTTTGACTACTAATAGCAGAGGTGTGGCTTGTTGTTATACTTTATATAAAAATAATAACACACCATTCATTGAGCTTACAATGTGCTGGAAGTCTTTTATAGCAATACCAGAAAGAACTACAAAAGCCAAGGATGGATGAACAGAAGGGGAAAAAAAAAACACAGTATGAATGGTCACTAATGCTAAAGCGATAAAGTTTTCAAAACCATGGTATAAAAACCATAATTTACTGTCTGATCACAGAATAGATGAATAGAGGGTAAGTTCAAGAGAAGCTTAGGCTTACCACTACCAGACACCTGTCAGAATTTCGTCTCATCTTCTCTAAAACAGCTTGTTAAGAATAAATAATAAATAAATGAAAACACATGAAAGGATACAAAAAAAACAGTTAAGTCACATCATTGAATCCGTGGATAGGGAAAAAGCAATTTTTTTAAAGTTACATAACTTTATGCAGTAAAGTGCAGTAAATCTCATTTCAAAACAAACCAATATACTAAATCCTTAAATGGGAAAGTGTAGCTGCAAGGAAACTCCAACTTGCCATCCCAGTGTAAGAATCAAATCTCTTACACTCACCATACAATATTCTTTATAGGTTCAACTTCACAGCATCTGGCAAACAACTTCTTTTTTTTTTTTTTTTTTTTTTTTTAGGATAAAGACAACCAATCCAAACCATAACAAAAGACCTGGACATTGGAGAAAGAGAAAGCCTCATCTACCCTGAAATGAAGGATCTGAAAAAGATCCTGATTCTCTAATGTAAACCAAAGCTAACTGTCTGGTGATGGAGAATGTATGATGCTTCTTTCCAAAGACGGAAAAACTTCTCTGAAACAAGGTGAAAGGTTGATGTAGAGATTAAGAAGGAGAGTGAAGGCTTACGACCAACACTAACAGGACTAACAACCTCGACTGCCAGAGATGCCGTGTCCTACCACACACCCAATAGTGACTGAACTTTCCTTGTTCAGCCTGTTTTGTTTCCATTTGGAAATACGGTTTTCAAATGAATAAAGCATAGACTGTGAAACATTCCTCTATACCAAGGATTTCCCCTTGGCTAGTTCTCTTTTACATTCTGCTCAA
Source organism: Cricetulus griseus (assembly GCF_003668045.3). Lineage (NCBI taxonomy): Eukaryota > Metazoa > Chordata > Mammalia > Rodentia > Cricetidae > Cricetulus > Cricetulus griseus. Next base: position 32,115,347 of record NW_023276806.1, read on the forward strand.
GTTCCTGTCTCCAGGTCAGATTCTGTGGAAACAGATGTTGAAAAGCCATGTGTGATGCAAGGTATTTTTAGGGAGGAAAAAACTCTCTAAAGTTACATTGCTAGAACTGGAGATAGAGAGAGCATAAGCCAAGCCATATGAGAAGCAAACTGAAAGCAAATCCAACAAGGTTTTGGTTTAGCTAGGAACTTCAGAGTCCGTTTCCATCAATGTGACCCACAGTTGGGATCGAAGATCCCACTGCAGTCATCAGATGTGAAATGTCACAGGAAGGACATGAGCTCTTGAGGACCAGTTCTATGCACCTGAAACTGACCCTGACATAAAGTATGTACTAGCTATGGTGGGTTCTTCCCCAGAAAGGGATCTGAATATCTGTCACAGTACCTTCCTGGGTCATGACTTTGAAAAATATCATAGCAGTAGTTTAATGGGTGGGACAAGAAAATCGAAATGACATAGACTAATGCATGTCTTGAATAAGTTCCTCTTAATGATTTCCTAGTCCTGGGCTGCTGCTTTGACAGATGAGGACACTAAGGCACACAGTGGGGAAATAAGCCTTGTCATATCAACCTATAACAAATGTCCCTGATGTCTCAGGAGAATCTGCCTTTAGCTTGAATGTGGGTGTCTCCCCTTAGAATGTTCTAAGGGGAACACTGAGTGAAGGCCCACCTCATGAGGCCTGGAGATTGAATGAACTCTTAATAAATGGTCTTATCTATGGAACACTTTCTTGGAGGCTGAACATGCAGTTGTCACCAGCTAATTAACTTTTACTTTTTTCTCATGGGATAGGTAGACCACATAGAACATTACCCTAACTTACACTCAGAGATCTTCAACAATAAAAATGTTCATAGTTTTCCTGCACCCATTCATTGATTAAAGAACACTGGAAGATTCGAGTATTTTCAGCTCCCTATTGACTACTGAAGGAAATGCTCACTTTCCTACTAGTGACACATAAAGTTAAGCTCATTCTCTCCTTCTGCCTTCTTTCCTGACATGTATGACACTGTACATACAAGATGAAAAAATGAGAGACTGTATGTTCTTTATTTTAAGTCCAAAAGGAATGAATGGCATGGCCAATTCCAAGAGAACATTCATTGAAGGCCAGAAAACTCAGGCTCATGACAAGGTACACATCTCATCTCAAATTACATCCTGAGTTCATTCCATGTAATAAATGATCACAAATTGAGTGGCAAAAAACATCTAAAGACCTGCTTAAAGTACCATTTAATTAAGTGGACTATTGAAATTTAAATAATTGCCATGAGGATTAATATTTTACTTAA
>NW_023276806.1:32121653-32141653 GCF_003668045.3 Cricetulus griseus
AACTGACACTTATGTCTCAAGTTTCCTAAATATCTGGGTCTAGAGGCACAAACCACTGAAATCTTCAAAAGGCATGTTCTTACTGTTATTGGTCAGTGAGAAAGTTTATGCCAAAGTCCCATGTGTATCAATGTAACTTACTAAAATATACCAAAATTATTCAAATAATGACATTTTAATTTAAAAGGATTTTTAAACATATAAATAGAATAGTCTCAAAATAAGAAACTTCAAGGATATAAATTTCCATGAAACACACACACACACCAACTCTCACATGCACACACAACATACAAAAAATGTTTACAATAGTCACCAGAAAGCTGGCCAAGAGCATACACATTTCCTTCATTTTACAAATTAGAGCTCATGAAACTATTAAGTATCCTTCCCTTCTCTCCTGCCCCAATTTGAGGGAAATAATCCTCATGTTAGATTTCTAGCCAGGTATAACTGAAGTGGAAGAAGACACTCTTAAGAACATTCAGTCACCATGTTTTATGCTCCACGTTATTCTATTACAATCACTAATAAGTTATAATGAACAGGAGTTATCCAAGGAGTACAATGTCCATATAATGTGGTTGGTTCAATTTTTTTCTACCTGACTAATGCTGACTGGCCCACTATGGTATTTTCTGTAGTCTATGCATAGAAAATATTTTAAAAGCAAGTCGGGTCATGAATTAAATCCAATCCAAGGTCTAACCTACTAGAATGAAGAAGGAAGTGGCCCCAAAAGTCAGCATTCTCTTTATTAGAGCACTAATGACTGGAATGGACCAAAGATCTTGTCCACAAGCTTGGAATTAATACAAAATCCAAAAGTGAACCCTGACAACATATGCTCCAGTAAGTACTATGTCTCTATTATGGCTGAGCAAGGAAAACTTTCAGTCTCTGAAATCTTTTTAGTGGCATCTGCTTTATGAGAATCAAGAAGCTCAAGAATTCCTCAGTTGCCCCCATGCCAGAGGGTATGGGTAGCTTCTGACAGCTTCTGTCAGTCATGGTAGAGCAGCCAAAACCGAACAGGAAGTGTTCATTCTTCCTTTTTCCCAAGACGGAATATTAGAACAGGTCCTTTTTCCTTTATCTGTCGTTTCTCTCATCATGGAGACATGGAGACATTATCAAATAGGGTTCTGTTACAGGACCATGTATGATAGATGTGATAAAATAATGCAGACATTTATAAAAGGAAAAAATGTACAATGGTTGGGGGAGGGGTGTAATCAAATAAAACAACTGTATAGTACATCAGTCTCATTGAAGAAAACATATTTAATCTCTTAATGGCTGAATAATGACTGACTGAGTTAAGCAGTTTAATCTCAAAAGTCTTCTAGAAGATCCTACATTTTAAGGTAATCGAAACTACATGTGCTACAAAGCTGTCTAAAAACTCTTGTGATGTGAAAGCAACATGGGGCAACATAAATGAATCTGCCCATTACAACCTGTGTGTCCTTCACCAGCCAGGGGGAAAGTTCCCAGAATTCCAACAAGCTTTGGGAAGCAAGATCTTTCAAAGAGCAAGGCCCTGGGGATTGGGAGGGAGCATCTTCCCTCTGACTGTGCTCACACTTAGAGATGGGAGTAAGATAAGTCTCTACTGCTTCGAAATTAAACTCCAGCTTGCATCACATACAACACAGTAAATTTCAAGTATTTGTAATTATTATAGTTGCATATTTCTAAAATTCTGTCTATTGCCTGACTTTTACTCTAATTCCTAATAAACCCCATCATCCATGGCCCCACCTTCACCCTGCAGGCCTTAGGAATATCCTTCAATGAACAGGATTCACCCTCTTGTGGTTTCTGAGACCAATAAGCTTTTCTCCCCTCTTTAACCTCTTGCTTCATTCATTCATGCCACAGACTTATCAGCCTCCTGACCCTTCACCTCCAGCTTCTGTCCTAAGCCTTCAGCCTTTCCCAATGAAGAGAAACAACTTTCCTATTAATAGGTGACACTCCATATTCTATATTCTTCCTTTTAAAAAGAGATATATAGGAGAAAACTCCATACACACATATAATAATGTGTGTATAGTATCACCTATTGTCATTTCAATTATTCACCAAGTATTTAAAGATAATATTCAGAAAAACAAGCTGAGCCCTCCTTATTGGCCCCTTTCCAGTGGTGTGATGGAAGCTGGTCTTCATCGACCTTCAGGGCCATGGAACTCACTCCCCAACTGCTGCAACTGTGGGAGCAGCTGGCTCTCAGCTGAGTCCTTTTCTGGGAAGGCTCTGGGCCAGAAAGACCTGCCCCAGCTGAATAGAACACTCTCAGGGAAGGTCACACTTGCATTTAATAGTAGTTTCTGTGCTACCATAAAGAAGTGTCCCCCTTATCTAAAAGAAGGACAATGTGGAAGGGTCACCCTAACTTTGAGTCCATTGTAGGACAGGCCACGGCCTTACTTAGGATGTACATCAGACTTAGCCACTGCCTGTGTCTAGTTGCTCATATTCACTCCCTCATGATATTGATCTAAAGCAAATCTCCCCAGTGACATTTCTCTCACAAGCCTCCAGCTCCCGCCCTGATGTGTGGGGAACCCAATTATAATAGATTCCTATAAGAGTTGGCTCATTTCAAAGTTTCTGACCTTATTGTGGTCTTCTCTGTCTTTTATAAATAGTTAAACTAGATGTGACAGCACCCTTTCTTTCACCCCATCCTACCTTCCTAATTCTTGTTTCTGGTCTCTGTACATCTTTCTTCCCTCTGGCTTAAATGAGTCTCCTTGGCTTTTCCCATATGCCAAAGAAGCATTCAGGACTGAAATGTTAGCAACTATCCCTCACTGTTTGCTCTCAGGCAGTTCTACTGTCATCCTACTAATCTGGATAGCATCATCTTAGTTTCTATCAGAACATTTCTCATCGTCCAAATGATCACACTAATTTAACTAGTTGGGCAAAAGAAACCTGTTGCCACCTCCAACATTCTTATACTCCTACTAAACTATTAACTACTCAATGACAGAGAACGTGGTATTTTGTTTGCCAGTCTTCTTCCAAAGGCTAAAAGACTGCTAGTCACATAATAGGTGCCTAATAGATATTGTTCCAAGAATGAGGAACTTATTACATAGGCATTAACTTTAAATCTAATTACCATCAATGTCACATTGGAGGAGGAAGGCACATAGAGAAACAGCAACAAAAAATGACAAAATGAGGCCAAACCAAGAATAACAACATGAAACAGAGGAATTTTAAAAGAAGAGAGAGAAGAGCTGGACTTTGAAATTTCAAGTTATGATGACCAAGGAAAGCACCAGAAGATTATTGTGCAACTTGGCATGACTTATGATTCATATCCATTGCAGCTTTCTCCCAATTCCTGAGTTCATGCTAGTGGAGGTGTTGAGAAAACTATGGCAGAACAAAAGATTGCCAGTCTACAGCCCTGCCATCCTGGCCAGTGATACATCTCACCTGTTGTTCAATGGCTCATAGCAAGGAGTCTATGGGGAAAAGGTCCTGGATGTTTTAAGTAGACAACCTGTGAAATAAAGAAAAGGTGTCTCTAACAGTAACACCTAGATTGACTTGCCATGTTCTGCCCCCAAACAACCTGTCACTGCAGAGAAACCATTTCATTGAAAATGCTACTATTTTGTAACCGAAGTTGTGTTTCTCAAGGTATTCATTCCATCCTTTTCATTTTGTTAAGAATTTCCCAGCCAACTTACCTTTTTCCATGTATAATGGTGCAATGTCTCCTTCCATTTAAAATAGTGAATATTTCCTTACAAATAGTGAACAATTTCTATCAGCCCTTTGCAGTCTTTAATGTACATTATTTACTCAATGTATCTTCACTTATTCCACAGTGATATACAAGTTGCTTGGAAACTAATTTAAGTGCTGCCATTCTATATATGGATATTAATTTCTTCGCACCGTTCAACTGTTGTCTCCTCTCTGTGAACACTTCTCTACTGATCCTGGTAACAGATTGCACAGGAAATAGGAAAAGAATGTTTGAAAAAGCCAAGAGACCCAAAAACCCTTAGGCAGAAACCAAGATTAGATTAATATAGTGGACTAAAGAAGTTATTACATCAGATAATAGGAATCACAACAGTTTCATATTTTTAATCAGGGAGATGACCTGCTAGAGTCATCTATATTCACAACAACCCAAATGTTTTAAAGAAATTCTCCATCATCACTCACACACACAAAATGCAAGTAAAAATACTTGAAATCCCTGAAACCTGAAGATTGAGCTCCAGCATTGATTATTAGATTTAAGTACCACAAGGTTTTACCATAGTTAGAAATGAAGTGATACACTTCATAAGATTAAAACTGATGGTGAGACAGCTTGGCGGGTAAAAGATTTTGCTTTGTAAGCTGTACAACCTAAATTCAGTCTCTGAAATGAATGGTGGAAGGAAAGAAGTGACTCCCAAAAGTTATACCTTGACCTGCACAAAACACAGATACCCACCATCACACACACACACACACACACACACACACACACACACACACACACACACACACACACACTTTGAAAACAAAACAAACTCCTTTGGGGCCAGAAAGATAGTTTAGTGGATTATGACACTTGACTCTATGACTGGAGTCCTGCATTCCATTGCCAAAACCAACATGATAGAAAATGAGAACTAAGTCCTGAAAGTTGTCTTCTGACCTCCACCCAAGGCACACACACATACATACAATGTACTCACACACATACACACAATTCACTCACACACACACATAAACACACACGTGAATACATGCAACCACAGACACATACACACACACACAAATACACAAAAATATACATATGCACCTCCGACACACACCTATACAAATAAATGTTTTTAAAAGGAGGTTAAAGGTAATTATGCATTGTCCAAGTTGGAAAACTATGTAGAAAACCATGCACAGTCTAATAGAAGGAATAGGCAATGCCTTCAGGCTAAGCAGGGTTTTATGAGCTGTGCTATATTACAAAAGATTAATAATAAATGTTCCATGGTGTCTGGAGAAGTCCTAATTATATTTGCCACACTGTTTAAATGGGCAACAAGGCAAATGCCAAATTATGTGATTCATTTTCCATAAAGCCTGGCCAATAAATATAATTCTGTGCTACCCTTTAGTACAATTATCTTTATATTCTTGAATGAAATTTTCTTTGTATTCTTGAGGAAAGACAAAGAAAAATAGCCATGCATGAGATGAATAAAGTCAACCCTGAAGCAACCTCATAGGGAGAATTAAAATGATGCTAAGGAAACCACTGAATAATTTAAGAGCTCTCTCACAGTGTTTCGATCTTCAATCTCTTGTTCTCTAGGAAAAGATTATGTCTCACACTCAGGGTCCTTTCATCAAATCCTGGTGTCTTGTCTCAGCTTAGCATCTTCTGTTGATCATATTTATTCCATTCAGACATTAAAACACCAATTCAACCATATCCATGAGGAAGGAAAACAGGCATCTTTAGCCATCTTTAAATACACACTTCAAATACGCAACATCAACTTGAAAACATCACCCACTATATAAAAATGTCTACAATACTCAATGTTTGTGAACTTTTGAATAATATAACATTTTGATGATCTGCATTTACAGAGTGTTAATTTTTGTTGTACTAGTTATTCACAGAAAACACAGACACACAAATTTGCAACTGTACATAGATATACTGAATACGTCTATAAAGTTTACATTGTTATTTTTAATATTTTCTACTTTAAGAGGCAGTTTCTCGTTATGTTCAGGTTGCTTTTGAACTTGGGTTCTTCTTGCCTCAGCCCTGAATGCTAGCAATACAGAAGAATGGCTCCATGCCTGGCCAAGTGTTTCCTTTATTGACAAACACATAAAATAAATCTTACTTTAAGTTTCATTTCCATAATTTGCACAAGTTCTCAAAACAGTTTTCACAAAACCACAAAGTTCATGGCAGTTTTACTTATTTACTTAAACTGGAACCTCGGACTTACCAAAACCAGACTACAGCAGCTTTCTAGATGCTGGCACTAAGCTAACTTTGCTGAGGGGCACCATCCCCGAAAGAGAAGTGAGTAAGAAGTTCTGAGAGAAGGGTTGGGGTAAAGGAGTCAATCCTACATAAAACGAAGCATCGGCAGCAATCCTGCCCAGTATAGTTTCATGACCCTGGTAAAACCAAGACAGTTCTGGCTCAGTGGGTATATGAGCTTGCTGTGCAAACATGAGTATCTGTGTTCAGATCCCCAGCAGTAACATGTGGCCATAACCCCATTGCTCCTACAGAGTGATGGCAGGTAGTGACAGGATAAGTACTCTTGAAGCTTTCAGGCCTGTTGAGCCTGGATCATGCAGCTTTGGACAATTAAAAAACCCTGCCTCAAACATTGTAGAAAGTGAGGACAGATACCTGAGCTGTCCTCTGACTGCCACACTGTGCCATATCACCAGTGCACTCCCCCCCCACACACACACACCACTCACAAAAGATTTAAAAGAAAAAAGGTAATGATTTTTAAAGTACTCTCCCTCTTTTTCTTGGGTCCCTCACTTACTGGTGCTGGAGAAGCATTATCAAGTAAGAGCCAAAACTCTCTCTTCTATATATAAACCTCTCCTACTTGTCGGCCTTTAAAAACCTTATATGAAAATAAAGTGGGTATTCATGACCAGTGGACTAGTGTCTGTGGAAGTCAGTGAACACATCGGGAGTATAAGAGTCAGCCCTGGTATCCAGAGAATGGAAGTGCTATGTGATACCAACTGACCTCAAACTGGGAGTTTCCTAAACTCTGGACCAATGAGAGTGGAGATACAGTAAAAGACTTCACAAAAGGAAGATCTAATTTCTAGCCTGTGCTGAGTTATTCATGAAGCATTAATACTAACCTCCACTAAAGCCTTCAGCCCTTACAATGAGGCTACCCTCTTAGTGCCAGTTAATAGAAAAACCACTAAAATACACATAATTTCAAGAAAAGATGGGCATTTTTATGAATGGAACAGCCATCTGCAGGGCTCCCAAAGGCTCTAACTCTGACAAAGTAGGTCGCAGGCTCATTAACTTCAGTGCAACTGAGGTTTGACTTCAAGGCTTCCCTACGGTACCACACAGGCCTGTGGGTACAGGACAAACAGGAAGGGCAGGTCTCCTCTGCTGCATGCTCTACCTCTTACCTATATATGGAAAATTCTCCAGAGCATTGTCAAAAGTGCCACAAGGCTTCCCCTGCATATCAAGAGACCCGAGGCACACTTCTGTAGCACCTAACATTGTGCTCTGCTTGGTTTAGATATGCATGGCAAGACCCTGAACTAAGCCAGTGCCAGCATGAAGATTCCTTCTACATAGGTTAATAGACAAATTGATGGGAGTGGGATACTTGATACAAAGGGAAATAATGCCCCCAAAAGGAACGCAGAAGTAAGTTTGCACCTCTCAATTCAGAATATGATCAAACCCATAGCTTCAAATCTGTCAAGAAGATTCACCATTGATGATCCTCCATGGGATGCTTCACCCTCACTGGGAGTGGATGGGGGTGGGATGAGGGGAGTCAGAGGGGGTATGGGATGATGGGAGGGAGAGGTAACTGGGATTGATATGTAAAATAAGATTGTTTCTAAATTAAATAAAAAAGATTTTTTAAAAATGCATCTCAATTAAGGAAAATGGACTGTTCTACACTCCTAAGTTAGAGGATAATGGCACTGCAACTTGTCATTCTGGGATCATGGGAATGTGAGGGTGGAAAAGAAAGAAAAGTAAAATAGACAAACCAAGGGCAATGGTGTCACAAAGTTGAGAGCTTCTACTCTTTTAAATCTTGTGGTTGAATATATATATATATATATATATATATATATATTCCTATATATATACAAATTCCTATCCAGCCTTCACCTATTCCTGTATTCCAGGATGCTTCCTCCTCAAGAACCTTCTACCATCTGAATCAAGTCTGGGAAGCTCTTCTCCCAGATGAACCTGCGGCTTCTCCTTTTCCTCTTGCAGGACTTCTCAGGTAAACCATATTAAGTGAAGTGTTTCCTAGCCATCTGTCTTTAAGATTGTAATCTATTGTCCATTAGATACACACACACACACACACACACACACACACACACACACACACACACACACACACAGCCCTGAGTCCCTTTTCCTTGCTCCATTCTTCAATACCTACTATATATCTCACAAACTTACATGTTTCCTATTATTTAAATCTAAACACCATGATCTTTTTTAAAAACATCTACAGTATCACTAGGTCCTAGAAATGGCACATAACACATCCCAAACAATAATTATCAGTTTGATCAATTAGTGGGCCCACTGAGAAGCAAGAGAGATTTGAATGTACAGGCTGGTATTGCCCAGTGGTTGACTGCCTAAATGAAGTACAAATGAGTTTGATTCTCAGGACCAAATAAGTGAATTTATACATAAAACACATAAATAAATAATAAAGCCTTCACAAGCACTCATGATGAATCTTTAGTCTCCCCCACTCCTCCTCAAGGCTAGAATTCACTTTTCAATCTGTATACAATAGCTATTAAGTGACTGCAATTGTGGAGGATGAAAGCACCCTTAATATTCCCCACAACGGAGACACAATGCACATAAACACATAAACGCAACCTAGCACATAGGCATGCTTACCAAGTACTGTCCGAAGTGCTGTAAAAGATTATTCTGCAATGCAAGTTCCTATTTCACTCTGCTGAAGAAAATACTGGGGCACAGATTTAAACATTCACAAGTTACAATTTAAAGTTGACCCCCTTCCAGAAGCTACATGATTCTCTCCAAATGGAAAGATAATGGAGGGTCAGAGGGTACAAGGGAAGATGATGCATTCATGGTCGGGCAACAAGAAGCAATACCACATGAAACAACACACTCCTAGGTATAAAATCCCTGTAATGTCAGAGCAGGATGGATCAGGTACAGGAGGCAGCAATAGGAGGATGCGTAGGAGGCTGGTGATTTTCCTTTAAGTGTTGCAAAGGTTGGAGAATTGGAAGGGGAAATCTCCATCTGGAAATGTGTTCATTCCATTGATGTTACCCTAAGTATTTGGGACTGTGATAAGAAGTAGCCCTGGAGCATAAGGAGTTGATGGGCTAGCAGAGGTTGGTGCAGGGCAAGGATTAAAACCTCAGAGCAAGTAGATCACAGAATGCATAGAGAGTTTGTAGGGAAACAGCAGGCAAGGAGGTTACTTAGCACATAATGGGGAAGAGGTTATACAAGACTTTAAGTGCTGAGAGATTGAATTCATTTATATGAATATATTAATTAAGGTATACACAACAATTTTTGTTTGTGTGTTTTATTTTTGTTTTTCAAGACAGGGTTTCTGTATGTAGCCTTGACTGTCCTGGAGCTCACTATGTAGACCAGGCTGACCTCAAACTCACAGAGATCCACCTGCCTCTGCCTTCCAAGTGCTGAGATTAAAGGCTTGGGTAACAAATATTTTTGGAATGAGAAATAATCTAAAATTCATTCAAAGCCCAGGCATAGAGTCTATTTTTCTTCTGCCTGTACTTAGGTAACAATTTCAACAGAGGAAATCAATCATTTGTTAGCTTCTCTCAATCACACAATAACCCTGAAAGTATGAGAATTCTTTCTTGCTATACTAATACTGTTCTTTTAAGAAATTACTCATATATGCCCGTAGTCAGCACTCGTGTTTGAATTCTTTCCTCAAACATTGACTTAGATATATAACTGAAAATCTCCTTATGCTTCATATTCATTGTGCACCGAGAGTTCTCAGTAGATGCACCATGTAGTGTTCCTGTAGTAATTTAATGAGAACATGACACAAGAAGAGTACCTTGTCCACTTTAAGGCCTCAATGAAAAATGCCATTATCTTTGCTTTCTTCTTCTTCTTAGTGCTTTGCATTTTAATTTAAAAAATTCTACAACCATGTTCATGTTGAAGCAATTCAAACAACACATAAGATAAAAGATATGAAAATCTTAATTTCCATCTCTTAATCCTGGTCTCCAAAGGTATCTTCATGCATGCTCTCCCAGGTATATTTTATGTCATGTAATATAGTTCCTGATCCAAACAGTTTCCTCATAAGTTGAATCATGCAATATACACACCTCCCTAATTAGCTTCCGCCCTACCCCATCTAACATGCTTTGAATAAATATTTTTCCTTGAAAGTGTAAACTTTGATAGCCATCAGCTTTTATAATTACTAAATAATAGTGAAACAAATATTATATTAATACACAGACTTTTTGAATTATATCCTGATAATAAAGCCTAGAGATACACCTCCTTGATCCAGGGCTACATTCATATTTAAATTAGAATAATAATGTGAAATTTCCTGAGGTGTGTCATATTTTTAAAGTCTTAAAAATGTTAATCAAAATCAGGAAATAATAAGAACATAAATATATAGATGGATTTCATTAGCCGAAAATATATATAATGTGACCTTTGGCTTGATCTACTAGCAGAAATACCTTCAGAGAATACTAACAGCTCACAGATGCGAAAATGTTTGCTGGCAAGTGGCCAAGAAGCTGGGAGAGGCACCAGTAGGACCAACTCTCATGCATGTACTGCTTTTACTCTGCTTTTCTCAAGTCCTATTCCTTTTGAATATTTATAATACCACCCTGAAGCAGAACTGCCTGGACTCTGCCATTCCTGATGATGCACTCTGGAAAAGCACTGACATGTCTAAGGACTGCAATCCTTTTGGTATGATATCATGGAACAGTCTGAAGACATGTGGTTCTTTTTATTTTAACTGAGAGATTAAAGCAGATATTTTGTTCAAAAATAGGCACAAGAATGCAGAATTTAATTCCAACACAGAGGAAGATGAATCTCTTTGAGTTCCAGGACACCCTGGTCAACATAGTGTGTTCCAGGATGGCCAGGACTACACAGGGAGACCCTGACTCACAAACAAAGAAAATGCATGACAAACTTCTTATAGAAATATATTACCATATCTTAGTCACGAAGACATTGCTTCACAAAGAGATGCATTTGAACTACTGCTATAGTTTATTGGCAATTATCAAAAACTGCAGAAAAATCAAATATCCACCATCTAGTGAACTGATAAAGTGTAGCACAACTACACAGGGGAATACTGCTTAGCAAAACAAAGAGAGCAACTCTGGACACATGCAGCAACACTGAATTTTTACAAAGCATTACATTAGCCAAGAGATGCTATTAAAATAGAATGCTGTATGGTTGCATTTATATGAAATCTCAGTAACAGCAAAGTGCTATAGAGCAGGAAGTAGGGGATGGAACTGATTGCAAACAGGAACAAAGGAACAAATGGAGGTTATTTGAAATGTTTAGGATCATGATGGTGATGATTACACAGCTGTATCAATTCCAAAACCTTCCAATTGTGTGCTTAAACATTAATTTCAATGTGGAAATTTATGTCATGACAAAGCTAACTTTAAAAATTAAAAAAACTTACTCCTGTGTCTTCATTAATCATATATTACATAAAGTTTCATTCATCATATACATAATATCTATTCATTATATATATATATATAGATAGATAGATATAGATATAGATATGTATATATACATGTCATATATCATATATCCAAAGTTTCTATCTTGATAAACCAAAAACAACAACTTTTGGAAACAAGATTCATGAACAAGTGGCAGTCACTAATTTAGAAAATGACTGGTAGCATTTAGAATGCAAATATTCCCTAGGAAATATGATTCATATTAAGAAATTTGTTTATTTAATCTCAACTGAGTATGTACTGAAAACTACATTCCTGCTTGCCTCTAATATTGTGATCTTCCTGAATATCAACGTTATTTTTTTATTTTGATATGGAAACAAAATGTGTACTATCTAATAGGCACCTGAAACAGAATTTACCTCAGCTACTGACCAAAGTCAGGCAAGGCAAGGGTACTTTTCAAAATTCTGCCTGCTATAAGCAAGAAATCCTTCAGTTGCCTTCTAAGGTTTATTTTTAATAAGCTTAAAATTTTACATTGCCTATCTTCATATTTCTCAATGAAATTTATGTAAATTGTATTATATCAATTTGTAACATGTCAAAGGAGGAAAAAGTCCTTTCACTTGAGAAAATTGGCATAAGCACACACAGTGGAAAATGTTATATTTTTTTCTCTTCCCTGTGCTGGAACCTGATACTGAGGTAGGGGAGGAGGTGTAATTTCTGTTTGCTCCTAAACCCCAGTCTTAAGCCACACATCCCAGCCCGGGAAACAGGGGGTTCTTAGCTCTAAAAAGTTTAAAACAAGCAATGCCTTCTTTAAACCTTCAGAACAAAAAATAAAAATTACAACCATATACCTCCAAAGTAGCTAGAATGGTGGAAATCCAGAAGGAAACAGAGCCCCACATGAACTCCTTCATCTGCCATGGTTCTACTTCCCACTGGGATCCGAGATGTAGGCTACTGTATTCCTCGTAGAAGAGGGTAACAAAATAGTCACAGAAAACTCAAATAGCAAGAGGAGGTTGGGATAAAATGTATATACTCAGGAATGTGTGGATGCCAGGTGGCTCTGTGGATCATCCCAGTACATTCTAGAAGGCCACCCTTATCTTCCCTTTTAGGAACAGACTAAAGACAGGGAACCCAAGCCAACCTTCAGCGAAGATTTGCAAATCCATTCCCAGAATAACCCCAAACTCTAAAACCCCAGTTCATAGAGGCTTCTAGTCAAGCACTGTACTCAACCATCACCAGCTGATGGTGCAGATTTAATAATGATACAGGTTTAAGGAAATGTCAGACAAACAGGCACATTCTTTAACAACTTGTTTCCTAAACACACATTACAGTATTCTGCCCAAGAGGGTCTCCTCTCTTCCCATGAGAAAGCTTTTTGGCAGTCTTATGGCTTGTCATTACAAACAGAAACACTGACTGTCCAGGTAATCTCACTAATCCCCAACAGAGCTGTTACTTAGTTCTGCCTGTCCCTTGCTTGCTTAGCTCTCAAGGAGTGAGATACTGTTCCCCTACTCTGGCCTGGAGTCCCAAGGGAGCAGACTCTGCGAATGGGAAAAGCCACTCTTTTTACAAAGCATACTGTAACAACAGGTGTTGAAGGGGACCATCATTCTTCCACACAATCCGGACTCAATTTCCTTTTCCTCTCTAGCCTTTTTCTACATCTACCATATCTGAACAGATTCAAATTGCTATCACCTAATGAAGTTACTTTAAAAAAAGTTCCTTCCTTTCAACTGCATGCTGTTGGAGGGTGAGGACCATGAGTTCTACCCTCAGAACTTCTTCAGAACACAAGAAATCAGCAGTGGCACTGTAAGGACGAGGCAATAACACTGGAAGTCCTGTATAGTACATGTGGTCACTGCTGCTCATACTTTTAAAAACAACCCTTTAAAAACATAAAAATTCTTCTTGGTTTGCTGGTCACTTTAAAACTATCCAGAAACAGCTGGTGTGTCATCACTTGTCAGTTTTTGTTAAGGACAGCATTGTCAAAAGAAAATTTAGTGTAAGCCACAGATGCAAACCACATATTCAATCTTAAATTGTTCAGTAGTTATATGTTAAAAAAACAAAAGAAATATATGGAATCAATTTAGTGATATATTTAATAAATATATTTTAAAACTCAATTAACTTGTATTCAGTATAAAATTGATATATATATATATATACATATATATATATATATATATATATATATATATATATATATATATATGAGTTACACTCTAAATCTTCAGATAAACCTGAATATGTATTTTATATTTAAATCTAATCTCAACTCAAAATACATACATTTTAAGTGTTACTTGGCTACATGGGCAGTGGTTGGCATGCTGGACAGGAAGAAGACAGAGATGGTGCTTTCCACATATATGAATGTGTTCATTTCATGGTTCTAAGATGCATTGTAA
This sequence comes from Cricetulus griseus, assembly GCF_003668045.3. NCBI lineage: Eukaryota > Metazoa > Chordata > Mammalia > Rodentia > Cricetidae > Cricetulus > Cricetulus griseus. The sequence goes on from NW_023276806.1 coordinate 32,135,615, forward strand.
ATTCAGAACTGCAAAGATTTTGAAGTAGGAAATGGAGACTACTCCAGGAAGATGTGTGTTCTGGAGTGTGGGTGTGTGGTTGAACCTTGTCATCATATTTAGTACTATTTAACATTTCCTCAGTAAAGTATATAATGTAACAGACGACAAGCTTCTCACATTCTCATCAGTATAGAAGAGAAATAAAAACAACTTTCTGGATTACAATAATTTCCAACATGAGGTTATAATATCAGAAAGCCTAGCTATAAGTAACAAAATTATGGAAACAGCTGTACCACTGACTGTTTAGACATAAATGGAGTTCTTTGAAGTCTCGGTGTATGTAGACAACAAAGCACTTGTAACCTGACTACTTTAATGGATTAAACTATTAGAAAGGTTTTTAATTCATCAAAATGTTCATCATACTGATTTAGATCTTTTCTGTTCATTCTTCTAAAATGTTTTACAGTCTAACACACAGCAAACACAGGTGAGAGCTGGCTATGAGCAATAAATGTAACACAGTAGGGAAAATACCTTGAACCAAAACAGATGTGGGTGAAATACGATAGCAGGCCATAGTTCTTTGAATGGAAAGTGCAGAGGTTCTTGGGACCCACACACCTGGCCTGTCATACAGTAGCCTTGTGATAGACAAAATAAGGCTGTTGCTTGTGGACACCAAGGGGGAAGCTAGAGAGGGGGACAGGAGGCACATGGCTGGGTTCCTAAAGAGAAAGTTCATTTGAAAACTCAGCTGCTTATTTTACTTTTCACTGCCAGGCTTGTGCTAGGTATCCATGCCTGGTGATCATCTTGACATCCGAAGGGGAATGCAGAGAAGTGAAGAGGGAAGCACACTCAGAGGATGACAGGTTTGGAAAAGAAAACAGGTCACAAGGTGAGGTGTAGCCAGGCTGTGAAGGGAAAGCTGAGAATGCCTTGTCCAGAAATACGTGGAGTATTGTAGTGGGAATGCTAACCAGCTAGCCTCATGTCTGCTTAGGACAAACCAGAATGAAATGGCTTTGATCAACTTAATGGCAAATTTAGGTCTTGAAAGAAGGAAACTGGGGGATCTTCAGAAGTCACTTAAAACTGGCTAGACAATCAAGGCACCTGTGCTGCTTAAGGCACAGGAGTGATACCTACACCACAGGCTCCTTTAAATACTAATATTTCTAGAGTGTTTATCATGGTGAGCATTGAAATTCATCAAGAGGCATTAGTTATTAATGAACAGAACTGATTTTTCTAAATTAAAGGAATACAGTGGAAAGAAAATTGATTTAGACTCTAATAGAGACACTAAGTAAGATCTTTAGTCTCGGAGGTCTATTTAAAAAAAAAAAAAAACAACGTTCCCTTCCATTCCCTGATGGAGATGCTCACTAAGCAACAGAGGAGCACCACAAACCTAGCCTGTGTCTTTGCTAACAGTATTCACACGACTGAAAAAGAGCAAGGTGCACAAGTACTGTCCCTCAAAAATGTCCTCTCTCTAGTTGGAGTTTATATTTATTAAATTGCTTTCCCTTTTGCCTCTCCCACTTTCTGCCTGGTGTTCACAGACAACAGCATGACCAATTACAAGGAGGTTACTGTACTACACAGAGTGTAGTACTCCATAGGGTCTCTGAATTGTCCATTACGCGGCTCACGACAAGATTAGTGGTATCATAGCCTGAAGGCTTCTGAGGTATTCTAGCAGTCAGCAGACAAAAGTTGGGCATGGATTCTTCCAGAATCTTCTAACACTATAAATAGCTCCGAGGCCATGGCCTGCATTGCTGGAACGTCTCTTTACTCAAAGGAAAAGATGAAAGAGCTGGCAACCTTTGGTGTGGGTGCAGATTTTTAGTTTATTTGTTTCCTGGTTACTGGGCTTACCTCTGTCCCCTAACCGCACAGACCTACACCATCATTCTAGCACACAGATCACCCAGTAACTTTCACATAAAGAACAGGAGGATGCATTCTTCACAACCATGTGGAGAAATTTTGGAAACTCTGCTGGTCTACATACAAATTAGCAATGTGCTCTCAAACTGAACTTGTTTTATTTCCTTCAAACTCAAAGCTGCTTTCTCTCTCGAATGAAGTCAAACCATGTGTAACTCGAAGGACAGAATAATGTTAATATAATAAGCTCATCTGGGAATAAAGACAGAAATATGGTTTTCTTTCTATTTTAGTTTAATAAATCCCCAGCCATCTATATAACAAACCATATTGTCTCAAAACGTTATTTCTCTGAGTATTTATAACTTAGGTTTGATTTCAGAGAAATCTTAACATGAAATAAAAAATGTTATCTCAATGCAAGAGAAGTTGAGATCAATGGCCTCTGTGTTGGTTTACGTTCAAATGTCTGTGAGAGGGAGGGGTGTTCTTAAAGGAGCAAATGTTCTATTTCTTACAGTCTGAGAGACCTCAGGCCATAGTTGGCTCTGTAACTTTTAGTCTGTGATGAGGCAGAAACATGACAGCAAAAGGGTATAGTTACAGATAGTCACCACATGGCCAACAGGAAAGGCGTAGGGGAAGAGAAAAAGAAAAGTGGGAGAAAAGAGAAGAGTGAAGGAGAGAGGCAAGATGGAGAAACAGAGAGGAAAACAATAAGATAATACTCTTGAAAGACAAGTAGACTCTCTGTGACTCACTTCTTCCAACTATTCCCTACTTTCTAATAGCCCATTCAGCTATGCGCTCAACAGATTAACCCCTGATGATGTCAGTATTCCCATGATCCAATCACTTGTCAATAATGCCACCAGTTGGACCAAGGAACCAAACATGCAACACAGGGGTCCTTGAATCAAATTGACATTTCATTACCAAACCCTAAGACTTTTTTGAATTTACATTCATTTAGAATTTATTCATTTGCATTTTGAGCTATTTGTTTGTAATTTGAGCTACAGACTGGCTTGTGTAGCAAATACTTTGTGAATTAGCTCAGATTCAGAGTTGAAAAAAAAGCAGAGAAACTACTGGAAAAGGAATGATTCTCTTGTCATATAAACTCTATATACACATAGGAAGGGGAAGACTAAGGTAGAATGACTAAAATATTTTATGGAATGATTTTTATGTGTCACTGCAGCCTGTACTCCAAACACCAGACACATCTGGTTCTAAAGTATCCAATAGCATAGGGTAACTACATAGATAAATAGCAGCTTCATCTGGTCTTCCTTCAAGGGAGCTTTTATACAAGGAATGAAAAGTGAGAGCTATAATACACAGGAACATGGAAAAGAGCCTTAGCATATTAAATATGCAGAAAGGAAAAAAATCACCCAGGTAAAAATCTCCATTCATTTCTGAGCAAGGCTGTGTGTGTGGGTGCAGGAGCAGGGTGGATAAGAAGAACATTCACCTTTAATTTTGTTTCCACAGATTAACTTTAATATGAGAGCTAAGCTATGAGAAGGAGCTAGTATATTTGTAAGGGAACTGGTTAAAGCACCAGTGTTTTGAATCCACCAAGTATCACACTAAAGAGTTTATGACAGCTATATTTCAGTATACTTACAAACTAGAATACCTTTGGCAAGATTTAGCCATATGTTTTGGACTAAATTTCTGTCATTTAAAACAAACAAAAAAGATGTCTATGGCATGACTAAAGTGGGTTGCATTTATTTACTGGAAAACAAGACAAAAGCTGGTAAGGCATCGCTGACTGGGATGGCTGTGGAACTCGGGGCACACATATGACAGATGGCATAGCTGAGGTAGTGTTCTTTAGGGCTGGGGGAACAACACTAAGGATCTGAAATTAAAGATTCAAAAACATTCTCTGCTCCTAGATGGCCTGTATTCTTGACCCTTAAAAACAGTAAACAATGCTTGTTAGCCACTAAACTGAAGTTACTGAGGCACACACACACAGGCACACACACACACACACACACACACACACACACACACACTTCTGATCAGTAACAAATGGCAATTGTTCCTCACCCCCATTGATTCAAGAAAGAATGAAGGTAAGGAATACAGATAAGGTATAAGGAAGTACATCGATACAGCCAAGTGGACAGGGCGGACTTGTCTGTGTTAAGCCTTGGACAGTTCGAGTCTAGGGAATGTATCTACTGACAGGCTGTTGGTGTCTCAATATTGCTCCCACTACAGCTTCAGCAGTCAGGCAAAGCAATCAGAAGTAGAAGGGTAAGAAGAGTGTGCTGTCTCCAGAAAAAACACAGATTCCAAGGCTTCTGACCAGATAACCAAGTTGATACCAAAATAAATTGGAAAATGTCTTAACAAGCATTGAAGAAATCGATCAAGTGCTCCACTTTTGTAGTAAGAGAGTGATCGCCTGCCTAGTACATGCCATCTTTGCACGAATTTTGGAATGTGTCCTACATAATACGGGCGGCTAGCTCACACTCCTTAAGATTCTAATGCTATGGAATTACAAAGTTTTGTTACAGTAGTTTTAAGTTTTAAAATCTACTTGAAATTTTATATGTCAAGGAAGCCACAGAAAAGATAAGTATATAAATCACATTATAATCTATAAATTAATTACACTACTGTTTTATCACAGATATTTAAAATTGAGTACCTACCTGTATGTTCATATATGATGTGCTTACACTTTAGAATGCCTCAAGATTCCCTTCACAGAACACTTAAAAACAACAACAACCAAACCAAACTAGTGGATGTGGAGATACTGTTTTTACACAAATTGTCCAAAGGAAACTAGATTAAGCTTAAAAGAAAGTTTTAAACACAGAAATAAATTCAAAATCTACCTAGCGTAGTATGAGCATACTTTATTTTTACCTAAAAAGGACATACCTGTTTGAACTAAAAAATAAAATGAAATTCTGACCCCAAATCAAGAGCAAAATTAAACTGAAATATATGATAATATTGATTTATAATGAAATGTTTATTCAACAAAGATGCAGAACAGCATAAAAAGAGCCTTCATGTCTTTCCATGAGAACAACTGATTTAGCAACTTCCTTATAAATGTCACTGCACCAAAACAGACCTCACAGTTAATTTAGCAGAGTTCATCACAGGTTCCCCAATAATTCATCATAGTACCCTCCTCTCTTTTTTTAATTTTTTATTTAAATTAGAAACAAGATTGTTTTACATGTCAATCCCCATTCCCTCTCCCTCCCCTCCTGCCCTGCCCCCGACTAACACCCTACCTATCCCATACCATTTCTCCTCCCCAGGGAGAGTGAGGCCTTCCATGGGGGGGGGGTCTTCAGAGTCTGTCATATCCTTTGGGATAGGGCCTAGGCCCACACCCTTGTGTCTAGGCTGAGGGCATATCCTTCTATGTCCAATAGGCTCCCAAATCCCATTCCTATGCTAGGGATAAGTACTATAAGAGGCCCCATATATTTCTGAGGCCTCCTCACTGACACCCACATTCATGGGGTCTGGATCAGTTCCATGCTGGTTTCCCAGTGAACAGTCTGGGGGCTACGAGCTCCCCCTTGTTCAGGTCAGCTGTTTCTGTGGGTTTCACCAGCCTGGTCTTGACCCCTTTGCTCATCACTCCTCCTTCTCTGCAACTGGATTCCAGTTCATTTCACTGTTTAGCTGTGGGTATCTGCTTCTACTACCATCAGCTGCTGGATAAAGGCTATAGGATGGTATATAAGCTACTCGTCAATCTCGTTATCAGGGGAGGACATTTACAGTTCAGAACCCTCCTCTCTTACAGGCAATGGATGTTTGTAATTTCTAATTTATCTCATATTTGTAATTTTAAAATGTAATTATCATTCCCAGTATATTAACTTTCCCCTTTCTTATTCTCTGAGATAAAAAATGTTTGTTTGTCTTGATGAAACAGATTTGTGAGGTCTTTAAGGTCCTTGTCATAACTAGAGGAAGCCTTAACTTCTGACTTTAGAAACTCGTTATTTTAGTTCAAGTTCTTGAGAATTCTTAACATGTAAGCATCATTTGGAGATTAAACTAATTTCATATCCTCAGTCATTTATACCTTTCTGTATAAATTTTTACAGTAGATGTAGGTAGTTACCAATGCCTAGGATGCATGAA